>NW_027511209.1:0-27373 GCF_048772815.1 Callospermophilus lateralis | reverse complement strand
TGTCAATATAGGAGAAAACAGAGTGAAACCTATAATTTCTAACTGTTCCTGCAAACGAATGCTACAACCTAGAAGAACAAAACTTGGGCATCCACGTTTGATTGGTGTACTGATCAATACTTGAAAGAATCATGAAGATTGGATGAAAAAATGTATGTTGAGATTTCAGGAGACGGTAGTTTTTTGGAAGCTTAACAACGCCTTTCATTGAAAGTGTTATTCGCCAGTCTCTGCTTAAGGCTACATCAAGAGGAAACAAACCTCAGAGATAGAACGTAGAACTACTTTATTGTGTCAAGTTTCAAGAAGCTAGCACCAACCATGTTTGATTTAGAGTTCGAACTGCATCTGTCAATATAGGAGAAAACAGAGTGAAAACTTAAAATTCAAACTGTTACTGCAAACGAATGCTTCAACCTAGGAGAACGGAAGTTGAACATCCACGTTTTATTGGTGTACTGCTCATTACTTGAAATTATCATTAAGGTCGGAAAAAAAATATGTTGAGATTTCAGGAGCCTGTAGTATTTTGTCAGCCTAACAACGCCTTTCATTGAATGTGTCTTTCTACAGTCTCTGCTTAGGTCTACATCCAGAGGAAACAAAAAATAAAAATAGAATGTAGAACTACTTTACTGTTTCAAGTTTCAAGAAGCTAGCACAAACCGTGTTTGATTTAGAGTTCGAACTACATTTGTCAATATAGGAGAAAACAGAGTGAAACCTAAAAACTCAAACTGTTACTCCAAAAGAATGCTTCAATCTAGGAGAACTAAACTTTGGCATCCAAGTGGGATTGGTGTACTGATCATTACTTGAAAGTATTATGAACATTGGATAAAAAAATATATGTTGAGATTTCACGAGACTCTAGTATGTTGGAAGTTTGGCAACCCCTTTCAGTATAAGTGTTATTCGCCAGTCCCAGCTTTAGGATACAAGAGGAAACAAACCTTAGAGATAGAACGTAGAACTACTTTATTGTGTCAAGTTTCAAGAAGCTAGCACAAACCATGTTTGATTTAGATTTCGAACTGCATCTGTCAATATAGGAGAAAACAGAGTGAAAACTAAAAATTCAAACTGTTACTGCAAACGAATGCTTCAAGCTAGGAGAACGGAACTTGAACATCCACGTTTTATTGGTGTACTGCTCATTACTTGAAATTGTCATGAAGGTCGGAAAAAAAAATATGTTGAGATTTCAGAAGCCTGTAGTATTTTGGCAGCCTAACAACGCCTTTCATTGAATGTGTCTTTCGTCAGTCTCTGCTTAGGTCTACATCCAGAGGAAACAAAAAGTAAAAATAGAATGTAGAACTACTTTACTGTTTCAAGTTTCAAGAAGCTAGCACAAACCGTGTTTGATTTAGAGTTCGAACTACATTTGTCAATATAGGAGAAAACAGAGTGAAACCTAAAAACTCAAACTGTTACTAAAAGAATGCTTCAATCTAGGAGAACTAAACTTTGGCATCCAAGTGGGATTGGTGTACTGTTCATTACTTGAAAGTATCATGAAGATTGGATGAAAAAATATATGTTGAGATTTCAGGAGACTCAAGTGTGTTTGAAGTTTTGTAACCCCGTTCAGTATAAGTGTTACTCGCCAGTCCCAGCTTTAGGATACAAGAGGAAACAAACCTTAGTGATAGAACGTAGAAGTACTTTATTGTGTCAAGTTTCAAGAAGCTAGCACAAACCGTGTTTGATTTAGAGTTCTAACTGCATCTGTCAATATAGGAGAAAACAGAGTGAAACCTATAATTTCTAAGTGTTCCTGCAAACGAATGCTACAACCTAGAAGAACAAAACTTGGGCATCCACGTTTGATTGGTGTACTGATCAATACTTGAAAGAATCATGAAGATTGGATGAAAAAATGTATGTTGAGATTTCAGGAGACGGTAGTTTTTTGGAAGCTTAACCACGCCTTTCATTGAAAGTGTTTATTGGCCAGTCTCTGCTTAAGGCTACATCAAGAGGAAACAAACCTTAGAGATAGAACGTAGAACTACTTTATTGTGTCAAGTTTCAAGAAGCTAGCACAAACCATGTTTGATTTAGAGTTCGAACTGCATCTGTCAATATAGGAGAAAACAGAGTGAAAACTTAAAATTCAAACTGTTACTGCAAACGAATGCTTCAACCTGAGAGAATGAAACTTGAACATCCACGTTTTATTGGTGTACTGCTCATTACTTGAAATTATCATGAAGTTCGGAAAAAAAATATGTTGAGATTTCAGGAGCCTGTAGTATTTTGGCAGCCTAACAATGCCTTTCATTGAATGTGTCTTTCGTCAGTCTCTGCTTAGGTCTACATCCAGAGGAAACAAAAAGTAAAAATAGAATGTAGAACTACTTTACTGTTTCAAGTTTCAAGAAGCTAGCACAAACCGTGTTTGATTTAGAGTTCGAACTACTTTTGTCAATATAGGAGAAAACAGAGTGAAACCTAAAAATTCAAACTGTTACTCCAAAAGAATGCTTCAATCTAGGAGAACTAAACTTTGGCATCCAAGTGGGATTGGTGTACTGATCATTACTTGAAAGTATCATGAAGATTGGATGAAAAAATATATGTTGAGATTTCAGGAGACTCTAGTATGTTGGAAGTTTGGCAACCCCTTTCAGTATAAGTGTTATTCGCCAGTCCCAGCTTTAGGATACAAGAGGAAACAAACCTTAGAGATAGAACGTAGAACTACTTTAATGTGTCAAGTTTCAAGAAGCTAGCACAAACCGTGTTTGATTTAGAGTTCTAACTGCATCTGTCAATATAGGAGAAAACAGAGTGAAACCTATAATTTCTAACTGTTCCTGCAAACGAATGCTACAACCTAGAAGAACAAAACTTGGGCATCCACGTTTGATTGGTGTACTGATCAATACTTGAAAGAATCATGAAGATTGGATGAAAAAATGTATATTGAGATTTCAGGAGACGGTAGTTTTTTGGAAGCTTAACAACGCCTTTCATTGAAAGTGTTATTCGCCAGTCTCTGCTTAAGGCTACATCAAGAGGAAACAAACCTTAGAGATAGAACGTAGAACTACTTTATTGTGTCAAGTTTCAAGAAGCTAGCACAAACCATGTTTGATTTAGAGTTTGAACTGCATCTGTCAATATAATAGAAAACAGAGTGAAAACTTAAAATTCAAACTGTTACTGCAAACGAATGCTTCAACCTAGGAGAACAGAAGTTGAACATCCACGTTTTATTGGTGTACTGCTCATTACTTGAAATTATCATTAAGGTCGGAAAAAAAATATGTTGAGATTTCAGGAGCCTGTAGTATTTTGGCAGCCTAACAACGCCTTTCATTGAATGTGTCTTTCGTCAGTCTCTGCTTAGGTCTACATCCAGAGGAAACAAAAAGTAAAAAGAGAATGTAGAAGTACTTTACGGTTTCAAGTTTCAAGAAGCTAGCACAAACCGTGTTTGATTTAGAGTTCGAACTACATTTGTCAATATAGGAGAAAACAGAGTGAAACCTAAAAATTCAAACTGTTACTCCAAAAGAATGCTTCAATCTAGGAGAACTAAACTTTGGCATCCAAGTGGGATTGGTGTACTGATCATTACTTGAAAGTATTATGAAGATTGGATGAAAAAATATATGTTGAGATTTCACGAGACTCTAGTATGTTGGAAGTTTGGCAACCCCTTTCAGTATAAGTGTTATTCGCCAGTCCCAGCTTTAGGATACAAGAGGAAACAAACCTTAGAGATAGAACGTAGAACTACTTTATTGTGTCAAGTTTCAAGAAGCTAGCACAAACCATGTTTGATTTAGAGTTCGAACTGCATCTGTCAATATAGGAGAAAACAGAGTGAAAACTTAAAATTCAAACTGTTACTGCAAACGAATGCTTCAACCTGGGAGAATGAAACTTGAACATCCACGTTTTATTGGTGTACTGCTCATTACTTGAAATTATCATGAAGGTCAGAAAAAAAATATGTTGAGATTTCAGGAGCCTGTAGTATTTTGGCAGCCTAACAACGCCTTTCATTGAATGTGTCTTTCGTGAGTCTCTGCTTAGGTCTACATCCAGAGGAAACAAAAAGTAAAAATAGAATGTAGACTACTTTACTGTTTCAAGTTTCAAGAAGCTACCACAAACCGTGTTTGATTTAGAGTTCGAACTACATTGGTCAATATAGGAGAAAACAGAGTGAAACCTAAAAATTCAAACTGTTACTCCAAAAGAATGCTTCAATCTAGGAGAACTAAACTTTGGCATCCAAGTGGGATTGGTGTACTGATCATTACTTGAAAGTATCATGAAGTTTGGATGAAAAAAATATATGTTGAGATTTCAGGAGACTCTAGTGTGTTGGAAGTTTGGCAACCCCTTTCAGTATAAGTGGTATTCGCCAGTCCCAGCTTTAGGATACAAGAGGAAACAAACCTTAGAGATAGAACGTAGAATTACTTTATTGTGTCAAGTTTCAAGAAGCTAGCACAAACCGTGTTTGATTTAGAGTTCTAACTGCATCTGTCAATATAGGAGAAAACAGAGTGAAACCTATAATTTCTAACTGTTCCTGCAAACGAATGCTACAACCTAGAAGAACAAAACTTGGGCATCCACGTTTGATTGGTGTACTGATCAATACTTGAAAGAATCATGAAGATTGGATGAAAAAAATGTATGTTGAGATTTCAGGAGACGGTAGTTTTTTGGAAGCTTAACAACGCCTTTCATTGAAAGTGTTATTCGCCAGTCTCTGCTTAAGGCTACATCAAGAGGAAACAAAACTTAGAGATAGAACGTAGAACTACTTCATTGTGTCAAGTTTCAAGAAGCTAGCACAAACCATGTTTGATTTAGAGTTCGAACTGCATCTGTCAATATAGGAGAAAACAGAGTGAAAACTAAAAATTCAAACTGTTACTGCAAACGAATGCTTCAACCTAGGAGAACGAAACTTGAACATCCACGTTTTATTGGTGTACTGCTGATTACATGAAATTATCATGAAGGTCGGAAAAAAAATATGTTGAGATTTCAGGAGACTGTAGTATTTTGGCAGTCTAACAACGCCTTTCATTGAATGTGTCTTTCGTCAGTCTCTGCTTAGGTCTACATCCAGAGGAAACAAAAAATGAAAATAGAATGTAGAACTACTTTACTGTTTCAAGTTTCAAGAAGCTAGCACAAACCGTGTTTGATTTAGAGTTCGAACTACATTTGTCAATATAGGAGAAAACAGAGTGAAACCTAAAAATTCAAACTGTTACTCCAAAAGAATGCTTCAATCTAGGAGAACTAAACTTTGGCATCCAAGTGGGATTGGTGTACTGATCATTACTTGAAAGTATCATGAAGATTGGATGAAAAAATATATGTTGAGATTTCAGGAGACTCAAGTGTGTTGGAAGTTTTGTACCCCTTTCAGTATAAGTGTTATTCGCCAGTCCCAGCTTTAGGATACAAGAGGAAACAAACCTTAGTGATAGAACGTAGAAGTACTTTATTGTGTCAAGTTTCAAGAAGCTAGCACAAACCGTGTTTGATTTAGAGTTCTAACTGCATCTGTCAATATAGGAGAAAACAGAGTGAAACCTATAATTTCTAACTGTTCCTGCAAACGAATGCTACAACCTAGAAGAACAAAACTTGGGCATCCACTTTTGATTGGTGTACTGATCAATACTTGAAAGAATCATGAAGATTGGATGAAAAAATGTATATTGAGATTTCAGGAGACGGTAGTTTTTTGGAAGCTTAACCACGCCTTTCATTGAAAGTGTTTATTGGCCAGTCTCTGCTTAAGGCTACATCAAGAGGAAACAAACCTTAGAGATAGAACGTAGAACTACTTTATTGTGTCAAGTTTCAAGAAGCTAGCACAAACCATGTTTGATTTAGAGTTCGAACTGCATCTGTCAATATAGGAGAAAACAGAGTGAAAACTTAAAATTCAAACTGTTACTGCAAACGAATGCTTCAACCTAGGAGAACGAAACTTGAACATCCACGTTTTATTGGTGTACTGCTCATTACTTGAAATTATAATGAAGGTCGGAAAAAAAATATGTTGAGATTTCAGGAGCCTGTAGTATTTTGGCAGCCTAACAATGCCTTTCATTGAATGTGTCTTTCGTCAGTCTCTGCTTAGGTCTACATCCAGAGGAAACAAAAAGTAAAAATAGAATGTAGAACTACTTTACTGTTTCAAGTTTCAAGAAGCTAGCACAAACCGTGTTTGATTTAGAGTTCGAACTACATTTGTCAATATAGGAGAAAACAGAGTGAAACCTAAAAATTCAAACTGTTACTCCAAAAGAATGCTTCAATCTAGGAGAACTAAACTTTGGCATCCAAGTGGGATTGGTGTACTGATCATTACTTGAAAGTATCATGAAGATTGGATGAAAAAATATATGTTGAGATTTCACGAGACTCTAGTATGTTGGAAGTTTGGCAACCCCTTTCAGTATAAGTGTTATTCGCCAGTCCCAGCTTTAGGATACAAGAGGAAACAAACCTTAGAGATAGAACGTAGAACTACTTTAATGTGTCAAGTTTCAAGAAGCTAGCACAAACCGTGTTTGATTTAGAGTTCTAACTGCATCTGTCAATATAGGAGAAAACAGAGTGAAACCTATAATTTCTAACTGTTCCTGCAAACGAATGCTACAACCTAGAAGAACAAAACTTGGGCATCCACGTTTGATTGGTGTACTGATCAATACTTGAAAGAATCATGAAGATTGGATGAAAAAATGTATGTTGAGATTTCAGGAGACGGTAGTTTTTTGGAAGCTTAACCACGCCTTTCATTGAAAGTGTTTATTGGCCAGTCTCTGCTTAAGGCTACATCAAGAGGAAACAAACCTTAGAGATAGAACGTAGAACTCCTTTATTGTGTCAAGTTTCAAGAAGCTAGCACAAACCATGTTTGATTTAGAGTTCGAACTGCATCTGTCAATATAGGAGAAAACAGAGTGAAAACTTAAAATTCAAACTGTTACTGCAAACGAATGCTTCAACCTAGGAGAACGGAAGTTGAACATCCACGTTTTATTGGTGTACTGCTCATTACTTGAAATTATCATTAGGACGGAAAAAAAATATGTTGAGATTTCAGGAGCCTGTAGTATTTTGGCAGCCTAACAACGCCTTTCATTGAATGTGCCTTTCGTCAGTCTCTGCTTAGGTCTACATCCAGAGGAAACAAAAAGTAAAAAGAGAATGTAGAACTACTTTACTGTTTCAAGTTTCAAGAAGCTAGCACAAACCGTGTTTGATTTAGAGTTCGAACTACATTTGTCAATATAGGAGAAAACAGAGTGAAACCTAAAAATTCAAACTGTTACTCCAAAAGAATGCTTCAATCTAGGAGAACTAAACTTTGGCATCCAAGTGGGATTGGTGTACTGATCATTACTTGAAAGTATTATGAAGATTGGATGAAAAAATATATGTTGAGATTTCACGAGACTCTAGTATGTTGGAAGTTTGGCAACCTTTTTCAGTATAAGTGTTATTCGCCAGTCCCAGCTTTAGGATACAAGAGGAAACAAACCTTAGAGATAGAACGTAGAACTACTTTAATGTGTCAAGTTTCAAGAAGCTAGCACAAACCGTGTTTGATTTAGAGTTCTAACTGCATCTGTCAATATAGGAGAAAACAGAGTGAAACCTATAATTTCTAACTGTTCCTGCAAACGAATGCTACAACCTAGAAGAACAAAACTTGGGCATCCACGTTTGATTGGTGTACTGATCAATACTTGAAAGAATCCTGAAGATTGGATGAAAAAATGTATGTTGAGATTTCAGGAGACGGTAGTTTTTTGGAAGCTTAACAACGCCTTTCATTGAAAGTGTTATTCGCCAGTCTCTGCTTAAGGCTACATCAAGAGGAAACAAACCTTAGAGATAGAACGTAGAACTACTTTATTGTGTCAAGTTTCAAGAAGCTAGCACAAACCATGTTTGATTTAGAGTTCGAACTGCATCTGTCAATATAGGAGAAAACAGAATGAAAACTAAAAATTCAAACTGTTACTGCAAACGAATGCTTCAACCTAGGAGAACGGAACTTGAACATCCACGATTTATTGCTGTACTGCTCATTACTTGAAATTATCATGAAGGTCAGAAAAAAAAATATGTTGAGATTTCAGGAGCCTGTAGTATTTTGGCAGCCTAACAACGCCTTTCATTGAATGTGTCTTTGGTCAGTCTCTGCTTAGGTCTACATCCAGAGGAAACAAAAAGTAAAAATAGAATGTAGACTTCTTTACTGTTTCAAGTTTCAAGAAGCTAGCACAAACCGTGTTTGATTTAGAGTTCGAACTGCATCTGTCAATATAGGAGAAAACAGAGTGAAAACTAAAAATTCAAACTGTTACTGCAAACGAATGCTTCAACCTAGGAGAACGAAACTTGAACATCCACGTTTTATTGGTGTACTGCTGATTACTTGAAATTATCATGAAGGTCGGAACAAAAAATATGTTGAGATTTCACGAGACTGTAGTATTTTGGCAGCCTAACAACGCCTTTCATTGAATGTGTCTTTCGTCATTCTCTGCTTACGTCTACATCCAAGGGAAACAAAAAATAAAAATAGAATGTAGAACTACTTTACTGCTTCAAGGTTCAAGAAGCTAGCACAAACCGTGTTTGATTTAGAGTTTGAACTACATTTGTCAATATAGGAGAAAGCAGAGTGAAACCTAAAAATTCAAACTGTTACTCCAAAAGAATGCTTCCATCTAGGAGAACTAAACTTTGGCATCCAAGTGGGATTGGTGTACTGATCATTACTTGAAAGTATCATGAAGATTGGATGAAAAAATATATGTTGAGATTTCACGAGACTCTAGTGTGTTGGAAGTTTGGCAACCCCTTTCATTATAAGTGTTATTCGCCAGTCCCAGCTTTAGGATACAAGAGGAAACAAACCTTAGAGATAGAACGTAGAACTACTTTATTGTGTCAAGTTTCAAGAAGCTAGCACAAACCGTGCTTGATTTAGAGTTTTAACTGCATCTGTCAACATAGGAGAAAACAGAGTGAAACCTATAATTTCTAACTGTTCCTGCAAACGAATGCTACAACCTAGAAGAACAAAACTTGGGCATCCACGTTTGATTGGTGTACTGATCAATACTTGAAAGAATCATGAAGATTGGAGGAAAAAATGTATATTGAGATTTCAGGAGACGGTAGTTTTTTGGAAGCTTAACAACGCGTTTCATTGAAAGTGTTATTCGCCAGTCTCTGCTTAAGGCTACATCAAGAGGAAACAAACCTTTGAGATAGAAGGTAGAACTACTTTATTGTGTCAAGTTTCAAGAAGCTAGCACAAACCGTGTTTGATTTAGAGTTCTAACTGCATCTGTCAATATAGGAGAAAACAGAGTGAAACCTATAATTTCTAACTGTTCCTGCAAACGAATGCTACAACCTAGAAGAACAAAACTTGGGCATCCACGTTTGATTGGTGTACTGATCAATACTTGAATGAATCATGAAGATTGGAGGAAAAAATGTATGTTAGAGATTTCAGGAGACGGTAGTTTTTTGGAAGCTTAACAACGCCTTTCATTGAAAGTGTTATTCGCCAGTCTCTGCTTAAGGCTACATCAAGAGGAAACAAACCTTTGAGATAGAACGTAGAACTACTTTATTGTGTCAAGTTTCAAGAAGGTAGCACAAACCATGTTTGATTTAGAGTTTGAACTGCATCTGTCAATATAGGAGAAAACAGAGTGAAAACTAAAAATTCAAACTGTTACTGCAAACGAATACTTCAACCTAGGAGAACGAAACTTGAACATCCACGTTTTATTGGTGTACTGCTCATTACTTGAAATTATCATGAAGGTCGGAAAAAAAAATATGTTGAGATTTCAGGAGACTGTAGTATTTTGGCAGCCTAACAACGCCTTTCATTGAATGTGTCTTTCGTCAGTCTCTGCTTAGGTCTACATCCAGAGGTAACAAAAAATAAAAATAGAATGTAGAACTGCTTTACTGTTTCTAGTTTCAAGAAGCTAGCACAAACCGTGTTTGATTTAGAGTTCGAACTACATTTGTCAATATAGGAGAAAACAGAGTGAAACCTAAAAATTCAAACTGTTACTCAAAAGAATGCTTCAATCTAGGAGAACTAAACTTTGGCATCCAAGTGGGATTGGTGTACTGATCATTACTTGAAAGTATCATGAAGATTGGATGAAAAAATATATGTTGAGATTTCAGGAGACTCTAGTGTGTTGGAAGTTTGGCAACCCCTTTCAGTATAAGTGTTATTCGCCAGTCCCAGCTTTAGGATACAAGAGGAAACAAACCTTAGAGATAGAACGTAGAACTACTTTATTGTGTCAAGTTTCAAGAAGCTAGCACAAACCGTGTTTGATTTAGAGTTCTAACTGCATCTGTCAATATAGGAGAAAACAGAGTGAAACCTATAATTTCCAACTGTTCCTGCAAACGAATGCTACAACCTAGAAGAACAAAACTTGGGCATCCACGTTTGATTGGAGTACTGATCAATACTTGAAAGAATCATGAAGATTGGATGAAAAAATGTATGTTGAGATTTCAGGAGACGGTAGTTTTTTGGAAGCTTAACAACGCCATTCATTGAAAGTGTTATTCGCCAGTGTCTGCTTAAGGCTACATCAAGAGGAAACAAACCTTAGAGATAGAACGTAGAACTACTTTATTGTGTCAAGTTTCAAGAAGCTAGCACAAACCATGTTTGATTTAGAGTTCGAACTGCATCTGTCAATATAGGAGAAAACAGAATGAAAACTAAAAATTCAAACTGTTACTGCAAACGAATGCTTCAACCTAGGAGAACGGAACTTGAACATCCACGATTTATTGGTGTACTGCTCATTACTTGAAATCATCATGAAGGTCAGAAAAAAAAATATGTTGAGATTTCAGGAGCCTGTAGTATTTTGGCAGCCTAACAACGCCTTTCATTGAATGTGTCTTTCGTGAGTCTCTGCTTAGGTCTACATCCAGAGGAAACAAAAAGTAAAAATAGAATGTAGACTACTTTACTGTTTCAAGTTTCAAGAAGCTACCACAAACCGTGTTTGATTTAGAGTTCGAACTACATTGGTCAATATAGGAGAAAACAGAGTGAAACCTAAAAATTCAAACTGTTACTCCAAAAGAATGCTTCAATCTAGGAGAACTAAACTTTGGCATCCAAGTGGGATTGGTGTACTGATCATTACTTGAAAGTATCATGAAGATTGGATGAAAAAATATATGTTGAGATTTCAGGAGACTCTAGTGTGTTGGAAGTTTGGCAACCCCTTTCAGTATAAGTGTTATTCGCCAGTCCCAGCTTTAGGATACAAGAGGAAACAAACCTTAGAGATAGAACGTAGAATTACTTTATTGTGTCAAGTTTCAAGAAGCTAGCACAAACCGTGTTTGATTTAGAGTTCTAACTGCATCTGTCAATATAGGAGAAAACAGAGTGAAACCTATAATTTCTAACTGTTCCTGCAAACGAATGCTACAACCTAGAAGAACAAAACATGGGCATCCACGTATGATTGGTGTACTGATCAATACTTGAAAGAATCATGAAGATTTGATGAAAAAAATGTATGTTGAGATTTCAGGAGAAGGTAGTTTTTTGGAAGCTTAACAACGCCTTTCATTGAAAGTGTTTTTCGCCAGTCTCTGCTTAAGGCTACATCAAGAGGAAACAAACCTCAGAGACAGAACGTAGAACTACTTTATTGTGTCAAGTTTCAAGAAGCTAGCACCAACCATGTTTGATTTAGAGTTCGAACTGCATCTGTCAATATAGGAGAACACAGAGTGAAAACTAAAAATTCAAACTGTTACTGCAAACGAATGCTTCAAGCTAGGAGAACGGAACTTGAACATCCACGTTTTATTGGTGTACTGCTCATTACTTGAAATTGTCATGAAGGTCGGAAAAAAAAATATGTTGAGATTTCAGAAGCCTGTAGTATTTTGGCAGCCTAACAACGCTTTTCATTGAATGTGTCTTTCGTCAGTCTCTGCTTAGGTCTACATCCAGAGGAAACAAAAAGTAAAAATAGAATGTAGAACTACTTTACTGTTTCAAGTTTCAAGAAGCTAGCACAAACCGTGTTTGATTTAGAGTTCGAACTACATTTGTCAATATATGAGAAAACAGAGTGAAACCTAAAAACTCAAACTGTTAGTCCAAAAGAATGCTTCAATGTAGGAGAACAAAACTTTGGCATCCAAGTGGGATTGGTGTACTGATCATTACTTGAAAGTATCATGAAGATTGGATGAAAAAATATATGTTGAGATTTCAGGAGACTCAAGTGTGTTGGAAGTTTTGTAACCCCGTTCAGTATAAGTGTTACTCGCCAGTCCCAGCTTTAGGATACAAGAGGAAACAAACCTTAGTGATAGAACGTAGAAGTACTTTATTGTGTCAAGTTTCAAGAAGCTAGCACAAACCGTGTTTGATTTAGAGTTCTAACTGCATCTGTCAATATAGGAGAAAACAGAGTGAAACCTATAATTTCTAACTGTTCCTGCAAACGAATGCTACAACCTAGAAGAACAAAACTTGGGCATCCACGTTTGATTGGTGTACTGATCAATACTTGAAAGAATCATGAAGATTGGATGAAAAAATGTATGTTGAGATTTCAGGAGACGGTAGTTTTTTGGAAGCTTAACCACGCCTTTCATTGAAAGTGTTTATTGGCCAGTCTCTGCTTAAGGCTACATCAAGAGGAAACAAACCTTAGAGATAGAACGTAGAACTACTTTATTGTGTCAAGTTTCAAGAAGCTAGCACAAACCATGTTTGATTTAGAGTTCGAACTGCATCTGTCAATATAGGAGAAAACAGAGTGAAAACTTAAAATTCAAACTGTTACTGCAAACGAATGCTTCAACCTAGGAGAATGAAACTTGAACATCCACGTTTTATTGGTGTACTGCTCATTACTTGAAATTATCATGAAGGTCGGAAAAAAAATATGTTGAGATTTCAGGAGCCTGTAGTATTTTGGCAGCCTAACAATGCCTTTTATTGAATGTGTCTTTCGTCAGTCTCTGCTTAGGTCTACATCCAGAGGAAACAAAAAGTAAAAATAGAATGTAGAACTACTTTACTGTTTCAAGTTTCAAGAAGCTAGCACAAACCGTGTTTGATTTAGAGTTCGAACTACATTTGTCAATATAGGAGAAAACAGAGTGAAACCTAAAAATTCAAACTGTTACTCCAAAAGAATGCTTCAATCTAGGAGAACTAAACTTTGGCATCCAAGTGGGATTGGTGTACTGATCATTACTTGAAAGTATCATGACGATTGGATGAAAAAATATATGTTGAGATTTCACGAGACTCTAGTATGTTGGAAGTTTGGCAACCCCTTTCAGTATAAGTGTTATTCGCCAGTCCCAGCTTTAGGATACAAGAGGAAACAAACCTTAGAGATAGAACGTAGAACTACTTTAATGTGTCAAGTTTCAAGAAGCTAGCACAAACCGTGTTTGATTTAGAGTTCTAACTGCATCTGTCAATATAGGAGAAAACAGAGTGAAACCTATAATTTCTAACTGTTCCTGCAAACGAATGCTACAACCTAGAAGAACAAAACTTGGGCATCCACGTTTTATTGGTGTACTGATCAATACTTGAAAGAATCATGAAGATTGGATGAAAAAATGTATATTGAGATTTCAGGAGACGGTAGTTTTTTGGAAGCTTAACAACGCCTTTCATTGAAAGTGTTATTCGCCAGTCTCTGCTTAAGGCTACATCAAGAGGAAACAAACCTTAGAGATAGAACGTAGAACTACTTTATTGTGTCAAGTTTCAAGAAGCTAGCACAAACCATGTTTGATTTAGAGTTCGAACTGCATCTGTCAATATAGGAGAAAACAGAGTGAAAACTTAAAATTCAAACTGTTACTGCAAACGAATGCTTCAACCTAGGAGAACGGAAGTTGAACATCCGCGTTTTATTGGTGTACTGCTCATTAGTTGAAATTATCATTAAGGTCGGAAAAAAAAATATGTTGAGATTTCAGGAGCCTGTAGTATTTTGGCAGCCTAACAACGCCTTTCATTGAATGTGTCTTTCGTCAGTCTCTGCTTAGGTCTACATCCAGAGGAAACAAAAAGTAAAAAGAGAATGTAGAACTACTTTACTGTTTCAAGTTTCAAGAAGCTAGCACAAACCGTGTTTGATTTAGAGTTCGAACTACATTTGTCAATATAGGAGAAAACAGAGTGAAACCTAAAAATTCAAACTGTTACTCCAAAAGAATGCTTCAATCTAGGAGAACTAAACTTTGGCATCCAAGTGGGATTGGTGTACTGATCATTACTTGAAAGTATTATGAAGATTGGATGAAAAAATATATGTTGAGATTTCACGAGACTCTAGTATGTTGCAAGTTTGGCAACCCTTTTCAGTATAAGTGTTATTCGCCAGTCCCAGCTTTAGGATACAAGAGGAAACAAACCTTAGAGATAGAACGTAGAACTACTTTATTGTGTCAAGTTTCAAGAAGCTAGCACAAACCATGTTTGATTTAGAGTTCGAACTGCATCTGTCAATATAGGAGAAAACAGAATGAAAACTAAAAATTCAAACTGTTACTGCAAACGAATGCTTCAACCTAGGAGAACGGAACTTGAACATCCACGATTTATTGGTGTACTGTTCATTACTTGAAATTATCATGAAGGTCAGAAAAAAAAATATGTTGAGATTTCAGGAGCCTGTAGTATTTTGGCAGCCTAACAACGCCTTTCATTGAATGTGTCTTTCGTGAGTCTCTGCTTAGGTCTACATCCAGAGGAAACAAAAAGTAAAAATAGAATGTAGACTACTTTACTGTTTCAAGTTTCAAGAAGCTACCACAAACCGTGTTTGATTTAGAGTTCGAACTACATTGGTCAATATAGGAGAAAACAGAGTGAAACCTAAAAATTCAAACTGTTACTCCAAAAGAATGCTTCAATCTAGGAGAACTAAACTTTGGCATCCAAGTGGGATTGGTGTACTGATCATTACTTGAAAGTATCATGAAGATTGGATGAAAAAATATATGTTGAGATTTGAGGAGACTCTAGTGTGTTGGAAGTTTGGCAACCCCTTTCAGTATAAGTGTTATTCGCCAGTCCCAGCTTTAGGATATAAGAGGAAACAAACCTTAGAGATAGAACGTAGAATTACTTTATTGTGTCAAGTTTCAAGAAGCTAGCACAAACCGTGTTTGATTTAGAGTTCTAACTGCATCTGTCAATATAGGAGAAAACAGAGTGAAACCTATAATTTCTAACTGTTATGCAAACGAATGCTACAACCTAGAAGAACAAAACTTGGGCATCCACGTTTGATTGGTGTACTGATCAATACTTGAAAGAATCATGAAGATTGGATGAAAAAAATGTATGTTGAGATTTCAGGAGACGGTAGTTTTTTGGAAGCTTAACCACGCCTTTCATTGAAAGTGTTTATTGGCCCGTCTCTGCTTAAGGCTACATCAAGAGGAAACAAACCTTAGAGATAGAACGTAGAACTACTTTATTGTGTCAAGTTTCAAGAAGCTAGCACAAACCATGTTTGATTTAGAGTTCGAACTGCATCTGTCAATATAGGAGAAAACAGAGTGAAAACTTAAAATTCAAACTGTTACTGCAAACGAATGCTTCAACCTAGGAGAATGAAACTTGAACATCCACGTTTTATTGGTGTACTGCTCATTACTTGAAATTATCATGAAGGTCGGAAAAAAAATATGTTGAGATTTCAGGAGCCTGTAGTATTTTGGCAGCCTAACAATGCCTTTCATTGAATGTGTCTTTCGTCAGTCTCTGCTTAGGTCTACATCCAGAGGAAACAAAAAGTAAAAATAGAATGTAGAACTACTCTACTGTTTCAAGTTTCAAGAAGCTAGCACAAACCGTGTTTGATTTAGAGTTCGAACTACATTTGTCAATATAGGAGAAAACAGAGTGAAACCTAAAAATTCAAACTGTTACTCCAAAATAATGCATCAATCTAGGAGAACTAAACTTTGGCATCCAAGTGGGATTGGTGTACTGATCATTTCTTGAAAGTATCATGAAGATTGGATGAAAACATATATGTTGAGATTTCACGAGACTCTAGTATGTTGGAAGTTTGGCAACCCCTTTCAGTATAAGTGTTATTCGCCAGTCCCAGCTTTAGGATACAAGAGGAAACAAACCTTAGAGATAGAACGTAGAACTACTTTAATGTGTCAAGTTTCAAGAAGCTAGCACAAACCGTGTTTGATTTAGAGTTCTAACTGCATCTGTCAATATAGGAGAAAACAGAGTGAAACCTATAATTTCTAACTGTTCCTGCAAACGAATGCTACAACCTAGAAGAACAAAACATGGGCATCCACGTTTGATTGGTGTACTGATCAATACTTGAAAGAATCATGAAGATTGGATGAAAAAATATATGTTGAGATTTCAGGAGACGGTAGTTTTTTGGAAGCTTAACAACGCCTTTCATTGAAAGTGTTATTCGCCAGTCTCTGCTTAAGGCTACATCAAGAGGAAACAAACCTCAGAGACAGAACGTAGAACTACTTTATTGTGTCAAGTTTCAAGAAGCTAGCACCAACCATGTTTGATTTAGAGTTCGAACTGCATCTGTCAATATAGGAGAAAACAGAGTGAAAACTAAAAATTCAAACTGTTACTGCAAACGAATGCTTCAAGCTAGGAGAACGGAACTTGAACATCCACGTTTTATTGGTGTACTGCTCATTACTTGAAATTGTCATGAAGGTCGGAAAAAAAAATATGTTGAGATTTCAGAAGCCTGTAGTATTTTGGCAGCCTAACAACGCCTTTCATTGAATGTGTCTTTCGTCAGTCTCTGCTTAGGTCTACATCCAGAGGAAACAAAAAGTAAAAATAGAATGTAGAACTACTTTACTGTTTCAAGTTTCAAGAAGCTAGCACAAACCGTGTTTGATTTAGAGTTCGAACTACATTTGTCAATATAGGAGAAAACAGAGTGAAACCTAAAAACTCAAACTGTTAGTCCAAAAGAATGCTTCAATGTAGGAGAACAAAACTTTGGCATCCAAGTGGGATTGGTGTACTGATCCTTACTTGAAAGTATCATGAAGATTGGATGAAAAAATATATGTTGAGATTTCAGGAGACTCAAGTGTGTTGGAAGTTTTGTAACCCCGTTCAGTATAAGTGTTACTCGCCAGTCCCAGCTTTAGGATACAAGAGGAAACAAACCTTAGTGATAGAACGTAGAAGTACTTTATTGTGTCAAGTTTCAAGAAGCTAGCACAAACCGTGTTTGATTTAGAGTTCTAACTGCATCTGTCAATATAGGAGAAAACAGAGTGAAACCTATAATTTCTAACTGTTCCTGCAAACGAATGCTACAACCTAGAAGAACAAAACTTGGGCATCCACGTTTGATTGGTGTACTGATCAATACTTGAAAGAATCATGAAGATTGGATGAAAAAATGTATGTTGAGATTTCAGGAGACGGTAGTTTTCTGGAAGCTTAACCACGCCTTTCATTGAAAGTGTTTATTGGCCAGTCTCTGCTTAAGGCTACATCAAGAGGAAACAAACCTTAGAGATAGAACGTAGAACTACTTTATTGTGTCAAGTTTCAAGAAGCTAGCACAAACCATGTTTGATTTAGAGTTCGAACTGCATCTGTCAATATAGGAGAAAATAGAGTGAAACATAAAATTCAAACTGTTACTGCAAACGAATGCTTCAACCTAGGAGAATGAAACTTGAACATCCACGTTTTATTGGTGTACTGCTCATTACTTGAAATTATCATGAAGGTCGGAAAAAAAATATGTTGAGATTTCAGGAGCCTGTAGTATTTGGCAGCCTAACAATGCCTTTCATTGAATGTGTCTTTCGTCAGTCTCTGCTTAGGTCTACATCCAGAGGAAACAAAAAGTAAAAATAGAATGTAGAACTACTTTACTGTTTCAAGTTTCAAGAAGCTAGCACAAACCGTGTTTGATTTAGAGTTCGAACTACATTTGTCAATATAGGAGAAAACAGAGTGAAACCTAAAAATTCAAACTGTTACTCCAAAAGAATGCTTCAATCTAGGAGAACTAAACTTTGGCATCCAAGTGGGATTGGTGTACTGATCATTACTTGAAAGTATCATGAAGATTGGATGAAAAAATATATGTTGAGATTTCACGAGACTCTAGTATGTTGGAAGTTTGGCAACCCCTTTCAGTATAAGTGTTATTCGCCAGTCCCAGCTTTAGGATACAAGAGGAAACAAACCTTAGAGATAGAACGTAGAACTACTTTAATGTGTCAAGTTTCAAGAAGCTAGCACAAACCGTGTTTGATTTAGAGTTCTAACTGCATCTGTCAATATAGGAGAAAACAGAGTGAAACCTATAATTTCTAACTGTTCCTGCAAACGAATGCTACAACCTAGAAGAACAAAACTCGGGCATCCACGTTTGATTGGTGTACTGATCAATACTTGAAAGAATCATGAAGATTGGATGAAAAAATGTATATTGAGATTTCAGGAGACGGTAGTTTTTTGGAAGCTTAACAACGCCTTTCATTGAAAATGTTATTCGCCAGTCTCTGCTTAAGGCTACATCAAGAGGAAACAAACCTTAGAGATAGAACGTAGAACTACTTTATTGTGTCAAGTTTCAAGAAGCTAGCACAAACCATGTTTGATTTAGAGTTCGAACTGCATCTGTCAATATAGGAGAAAACAGAGTGAAAACTTAAAATTCAAACTGTTACTGCAAACGAATGCTTCAACCTAGGAGAACGGAAGTTGAACATCCGCGTTTTATTGGTGTACTGCTCATTAGTTGAAATTATCATTAAGGTCGGAAAAATAATATGTTGAGATTTCAGGAGCCTGTAGTATTTTGGCAGCCTAACAACGCCTTTCATTGAATGTGTCTTTCGTCAGTCTCTGCTTAGGTCTACATCCAGAGGAAACAAAAAGTAAAAAGAGAATGTAGAACTACTTTACTGTTTCAAGTTTCAAGAAGCTAGCACAAACCGTGTTTGATTTAGAGTTCGAACTACATTTGTCAATATAGGAGAAAACAGAGTGAAACCTAAAAATTCAAACTGTTACTCCAAAAGAATGCTTCAATCTAGGAGAACTAAACTTTGGCATCCAAGTGGGATTGGTGTACTGATCATTACTTGAAAGTATTATGAAGATTGGATGAAAAAATATATGTTGAGATTTCACGAGACTCTAGTATGTTGGAAGTTTGGCAACCCCTTTCAGTATAAGTGTTATTCGCCAGTCCCAGCTTTAGGATACAAGAGGAAACAAACCTTAGAGATAGAACGTAGAACTACTTTATTGTGTCAAGTTTCAAGAAGCTAGCACAAACCATGTTTGATTTAGAGTTCGAACTGCATCTGTCAATATAGGAGAAAACAGAAGGAAAACTAAAAATTCGAACTGTTACTGCAAACGAATGCTTCAACCTAGGAGAACGGAACTTGAACATCCACGATTTATTGGTGTACTGCTCATTACTTGAAATTATCATGAAGGTCAGAAAAAAAATATGTTGAGATTTCAGGAGCCTGTAGTATTTTGGCAGCCTAACAACGCCTTTCATTGAATGTGTCTTTCGTGAGTCTCTGCTTAGGTCTACATCCAGAGGAAACAAAAAGTAAAAATAGAATGTAGACTACTTTACTGTTTCAAGTTTCAAGAAGCTACCACAAACCGTGTTTGATTTAGAGTTCGAACTACATTGGTCAATATAGGAGAAAACAGAGTGAAACCTAAAAATTCAAACTGTTACTCCAAAAGAATGCTTCAATCTAGGAGAACTAAACTTTGGCATCCAAGTGGGATTGGTGTACTGATCATTACTTGAAAGTATCATGAAGATTGGATGAAAAAATATATGTTGAGATTTCAGGAGACTCTAGTGTGTTGGAAGTTTGGCAACCCCTTTCAGTATAAGTGTTATTCGCCAGTCCCAGCTTTAGGATACAAGAGGAAACAAACCTTAGAGATAGAACGTAGAATTACTTTATTGTGTCAAGTTTCAAGAAGCTAGCACAAACCGTGTTTGATTTAGAGTTCTAACTGCATCTGTCAATATAGGAGAAAACAGAGTGAAACCTATAATTTCTAACTGTTCCTGCAAACGAATGCTACAACCTAGAAGAACAAAACTTGGGCATCCACGTTTGATTGGTGTACTGATCAATACTTGAAAGAATCATGAAGATTGGATGAAAAAAATGTTTGTTGAGATTTCAGGAGACGGTAGTTTTTTGGAAGCTTAACCACGCCTTTCATTGAAAGTGTTTATTGGCCCGTCTCTGCTTAAGGCTACATCAAGAGGAAACAAACCTTAGAGATAGAACGTAGAACTACTTTATTGTGTCAAGTTTCAAGAAGCTAGCACAAACCATGTTTGATTTAGAGTTCGAACTGCATCTGTCAATATAGAAGAAAACAGAGTGAAAACTTAAAATTCAAACTGTTACTGCAAACGAATGCTTCAACCTAGGAGAACGAAACTTGAACATCCACGTTTTATTGGTGTACTGCTCATTACTTGAAATTATCATGAAGGTCGGAAAAAAAATATGTTGAGATTTCAGGAGCCTGTAGTATTTTGGCAGCCTAACAATGCCTTTCATTGAATGTGTCTTTCGTCAGTCTCTGCTTAGGTCTACATCCAGAGGAAACAAAAAGTAAAAATAGAATGTAGAACTACTCTACTGTTTCAAGTTTCAAGAAGCTAGCACAAACCGTGTTTGATTTAGAGTTCGAACTACATTTGTCAATATAGGAGAAAACAGAGTGAAACCTAAAAATTCAAACTGTTACTCCAAAAGAATGCTTCAATCTAGGAGAACTAAACTTTGGCATCCAAGTGGGATTGGTGTACTGATCATTACTTGAAAGTATCATGAAGATTGGATGAAAAAATATATGTTGAGATTTCACGAGACTCTAGTATGTTGGAAGTTTGGCAACCCCTTTCAGTATAAGTGTTATTCGCCAGTCCCAGCTTTAGGATACAAGAGGAAACAAACCTTAGAGATAGAACGTAGAACTACTTTAATGTGTCAAGTTTCAAGAAGCTAGCACAAACCGTGTTTGATTTAGAGTTCTAACTGCATCTGTCAATATAGGAGAAAACAGAGTGAAACCTATAATTTCTAACTGTTCCTGCAAACGAATGCTACAACCTAGAAGAACAAAACTTGGGCATCCACGTTTGATTGGTGTACTGATCAATACTTGAAAGAATCATGAAGATTGGATGAAAAAATGTATATTGAGATTTCAGGAGACGGTAGTTTTTTGGAAGCTTACCGACGCCTTTCATTGAAAGTGTTATTCGCCAGTCTCTGCTTAAGGCTACATCAAGAGGAAACAAACCTTAGAGATAGAACGTAGAACTACTTTATTGTGTCAAGTTTCAAGAAGCTAGCACAAACCATGTTTGATTTAGAGTTCGAACTGCATCTGTCAATATAGGAGAAAACAGAGTGAAAACTTAATATTCAAACTGTTACTGCAAACGAATGCTTCAACCTAGGAGAACGGAAGTTGAACATCCACGTTTTATTGGTGTACTGCTCATTACTTGAAATTATCATTAAGGTCGGAAAAAAATATGTTGAGATTTCAGGAGCCTGTAGTATTTTGGCAGCCTAACAACGCCTTTCATTGAATGTGTCTTTCGTCAGTCTCTGCTTAGGTCTACATCCAGAGGAAACAAAAAGTAAAAAGAGAATGTAGAACTACTTTACTGTTTCAAGTTTCAAGAAGCTAGCACAAACCGTGTTTGATTTAGAGTTCGAACTACATTTGTCAATATAGGAGAAAACAGAGTGAAACCTAAAAATTCAAACTGTTACTCCAAAAGAATGCTTCAATCTAGGAGAACTAAACTTTGGCATCCAAGTGGGATTGGTGTACTGATCATTACTTGAAAGTATTATGAAGATTGGATGAAAAAATATATGTTGAGATTTCACGAGACTCTAGTATGTTGGAAGTTTGGCAACCCCTTTCAGTATAAGTGTTATTCGCCAGTCCCAGCTTTAGGATACAAGAGGAAACAAACCTTAGAGATAGAACGTAGAACTACTTTAATGTGTCAAGTTTCAAGAAGCTAGCACAAACCGTGTTTGATTTAGAGTTCTAACTGCATCTGTCAATATAGGAGAAAACAGAGTGAAACCTATAATTTCTAACTGTTCCTGCAAACGAATGCTACAACCTAGAAGAACAAAACTTGGGCATCCACGTTTGATTGGTGTACTGATCAATACTTGAAAGAATCATGAAGATTGGATGAAAAAATGTATGTTGAGATTTCAGGAGACGGTAGTTTTTTGAAGCTTAACAACGCCTTTCATTGAAAGTGTTATTCGCCAGTCTCTGCTTAAGGCTACATCAAGAGGAAACAAACCTTAGAGATAGAACGTAGAACTACTTTATTGTGTCAAGTTTCAAGAAGCTAGCACAAACCATGTTTGATTTAGAGTTCGAACTGCATCTGTCAATATAGGAGAAAACAGAATGAAAACTAAAAATTCAAACTGTTACTGCAAACGAATGCTTCAACCTAGGAGAACAGAACTTGAACATCCACGATTTATTGGTGTACTGCTCATTACTTGAAATTATCATGAAGGTCAGAAAAAAAAATGTGTTGAGATTTCAGGAGCCTGTAGTATTTTGGCAGCCTAACAACGCCTTTCATTGAATGTGTCTTTCGTGAGTCTCTGCTTAGGTCTACATCCAGAGGAAACAAAAAGTAAAAATAGAATGTAGACTTCTTTACTGTTTCAAGTTTCAAGAAGCTAGCACAAACCGTGTTTGATTTAGAGTTCGAACTACATTTGTCAATATAGGAGAAAACAGAGTGAAACCTAAAAATTCAAACTGTTACTCCAAAAGAATGCTTCAATCTAGGAGAACTAAACTTTGGCATCCAAGTGGGATTGGTGTACTGATCATTACTTGAAAGTATCATGAAGATTGGATGAAAAAATATATGTCGAGATTTCAGGAGACTCTAGTGTGTTGGAAGTTTGGCAACCCTTTCAGTATAAGTGTTATTCGCCAGTCCCAGCTTTAGGATACAAGAGGAAACAAACCTTAGAGATAGAACGTAGAATTACTTTATTGTGTCAAGTTTCAAGAAGCTAGCACAAACCGTGTTTGATTTAGAGTTCTAACTGCATCTGTCAATATAGGAGAAAACAGAGTGAAAACTATAATTTCTAACTGTTCCTGCAAATGAATGCTACAATCTAGAAGAACAAAACTTGGGCATCCACGTTTGATTGGTGTACTGATCAATACTTGAAAGAATCATGAAGATTGGATGAAAAAATATATGTTGAGATTTCAGGAGACGGTAGTTTTTTGGAAGCTTAACAACGCCTTTCATTGAAAGTGTTATTCGCCAGTCTCTGCTTAAGGCTACATCAAGAGGAAACAAACCTTAGAGATAGAACGTAGAACTACTTTATTGTGTCAAGTTTCAAGAAGCTAGCACAAACCATGTTTGATTTAGAGTTCGAACTGCATCTGTCAATATAGGAGAAAACAGAGTGAAAACTAAAAATTCAAACTGTTACTGCAAACGAATGCTTCAACCTAGGAGAACGAAACTTGAACATCCACGTTTTATTGGTGTACTGCTGATTACTTGAAATTATCATGAAGGTCGGAACAAAAAATATGTTGAGATTCACGAGACTGTAGTATTTTGGCAGCCTAACAACGCCTTTCATTGAATGTGTCTTTCGTCAGTCTCTGCTTACGTCTACATCCAAGGGAAACAAAAAATAAAAATAGAATGTAGAACTACTTTACTGTTTCAAGGTTCAAGAAGCTAGCACAAACCGTGTTTGATTTAGAGTTCGAACTACATTTGTCAATATAGGAGAAAGCAGAGTGAAACCTAAAAATTCAAACTGTTACTCCAAAAGAATGCTTCCATCTAGGAGAACTAAACTTTGGCATCCAAGTGGGATTGGTGTACTGATCATTACTTGAAAGTATCATGAAGATTGGATGAAAAAATATATGTTGAGATTTCACGAGACTCTAGTGTGTTGGAAGTTTGGCAACCCCTTTCATTATAAGTGTTATTCGCCAGTCCCAGCTTTAGGATACAAGAGGAAACAAACCTTAGAGATAGAACGTAGAACTACTTTATTGTGTCAAGTTTCAAGAAGCTAGCACAAACCGTGTTTGATTTAGAGTTTTAACTGCATCTGTCAATATAGGAGAAAACAGAGTGAAACCTATAATTTCTAACTGTTCCTGCAAACGAATGCTACAACCTGGAAGAACAAAACTTGGGCATCCACGTTTGATTGGTGTACTGATCAATACTTGAAAGAATCATGAAGATTGGATGAAAAAATGTATGTTGAGATTTCAGGAGACGGTAGTTTTTTGGAATCTTAACAACGCCTTTCATTGAAAGTGTTATTCGCCAGTCTCTGCTTAAGGCTACATCAAGAGGAAACAAACCTTAGAGATAGAAGGTAGAACTACTTTATTGTGTCAAGTTTCAAGAAGCTAGCACAAACCATGTTTGATTTAGAGTTCGAACTGCATCTGTCAATATAGGAGAAAACAGAATGAAAACTAAAAATTCAAACTGTTACTGCAAACGAATGCTTCAACCTAGGAGAACGGAACTTGAACATCCACGATTTATTGGTGTACTGCTCATTACTTGAAATTATCATGAAGGTCAGAAAAAAAAATATGTTGAGATTTCAGGAGCCTGTATTATTTTGGCAGCCTAACAACGCCTTTCATTGAATGTGTCTTTCGTGAGTCTCTGCTTAGGTCTACATCCAGAGGAAACAAAAAGTAAAAATAGAATGTAGACTTCTTTACTGTTTCAGTTTCAAGAAGCTAGCACAAACCGTGTTTGATTTAGAGTTCGAACTACATTGGTCAATATAGGAGAAAACAGAGTGAAACCTAAAAATTCAAACTGTTACTCCAAAAGAATGCTTCAATCTAGGAGAACTAAACTTTGGCATCCAAGTGGGATTGGTGTACTGATCATTACTTGAAAGTATCATGAAGATTGGATGAAAAAATATATGTTGAGATTTCACGAGACTCTAGTATGTTGGAAGTTTGGCAACCCCTTTCAGTATAAGTGTTATTCGCCAGTCCCAGCTTTAGGATACAAGAGGAAACAAACCTTAGAGATAGAACGTAGAACTACTTTAATGTGTCAAGTTTCAAGAAGCTAGCACAAACCGTGTTTGATTTAGAGTTCTAACTGCATCTGTCAATATAGGAGAAAACAGAGTGAAACCTATAATTTCTAACTGTTCCTGCAAACGAATGCTACAACCTAGAAGAACAAAACTCGGGCATCCACGTTTGATTGGTGTACTGATCAATACTTGAAAGAATCATGAAGATTGGATGAAAAAATGTTTGTTGAGATTTCAGGAGACGGTAGTTTTTTGGAAGCTTAACCACGCCTTTCATTGAAAGTGTTTATTGGCCCGTCTCTGCTTAAGGCTACATCAAGAGGAAACAAACCTTAGAGATAGAACGTAGAACTACTTTATTGTGTCAAGTTTCAAGAAGCTAGCACAAACCATGTTTGATTTAGAGTTCGAACTGCATCTGTCAATATAGAAGAAAACAGAGTGAAAACTTAAAATTCAAACTGTTACTGCAAACGAATGCTTCAACCTAGGAGAACGAAACTTGAACATCCACGTTTTATTGGTGTACTGCTCATTACTTGAAATTATCATGAAGGTCGGAAAAAAATATGTTGAGATTTCAGGAGCCTGTAGTATTTTGGCAGCCTAACAATGCCTTTCATTGAATGTGTCTTTCGTCAGTCTCTGCTTAGGTCTACATCCAGAGGAAACAAAAAGTAAAAATAGAATGTAGAACTACTCTACTGTTTCAAGTTTCAAGAAGCTAGCACAAACCGTGTTTGATTTAGAGTTCGAACTACATTTGTCAATATAGGAGAAAACAGAGTGAAACCTAAAAATTCAAACTGTTACTCCAAAAGAATGCTTCAATCTAGGAGAACTAAACTTTGGCATCCAAGTGGGATTGGTGTACTGATCATTACTTGAAAGTATCATGAAGATTGGATGAAAAAATATATGTTGAGATTTCACGAGACTCTAGTATGTTGGAAGTTTGGCAACCCCTTTCAGTATAAGTGTTATTCGCCAGTCCCAGCTTTAGGATACAAGAGGAAACAAACCTTAGAGATAGAACGTAGAACTACTTTAATGTGTCAAGTTTCAAGAAGCTAGCACAAACCGTGTTTGATTTAGAGTTCTAACTGCATCTGTCAATATAGGAGAAAACAGAGTGAAACCTATAATTTCTAACTGTTCCTGCAAACGAATGCTACAACCTAGAAGAACAAAACTTGGGCATCCACGTTTGATTGGTGTACTGATCAATACTTGAAAGAATCATGAAGATTGGATGAAAAACTGTATATTGAGATTTCAGGAGACGGTAGTTTTTTGGAAGCTTACCGACGCCTTTCATTGAAAGTGTTATTCGCCAGTCTCTGCTTAAGGCTACATCAAGAGGAAACAAACCTTAGAGATAGAACGTAGAACTACTTTATTGTGTCAAGTTTCAAGAAGCTAGCACAAACCATGTTTGATTTAGAGTTCGAACTGCATCTGTCAATATAGGAGAAAACAGAGTGAAAACTTAATATTCAAACTGTTACTGCAAACGAATGCTTCAACCTAGGAGAACGGAAGTTGAACATCCACGTTTTATTGGTGTACTGCTCATTACTTGAAATTATCATTAAGGTCGGAAAAAAAATATGTTGAGATTTCAGGAGCCTGTAGTATTTTGGCAGCCTAACAACGCCTTTCATTGAATGTGTCTTTCGTCAGTCTCTGCTTAGGTCTACATCCAGAGGAAACAAAAAGTAAAAAGAGAATGTAGAACTACTTTACTGTTTCAAGTTTCAAGAAGCTAGCACAAACCGTGTTTGATTTAGAGTTCGAACTACATTTGTCAATATAGGAGAAAACAGAGTGAAACCTAAAAATTCAAACTGTTACTCCAAAAGAATGCTTCAATCTAGGAGAACTAAACTTTGGCATCCAAGTGGGATTGGTGTACTGATCATTACTTGAAAGTATTATGAAGATTGGATGAAAAAATATATGTTGAGATTTCACGAGACTCTAGTATGTTGGAAGTTTGGCAACCCCTTTCAGTATAAGTGTTATTCGCCAGTCCCAGCTTTAGGATACAAGAGGAAACAAACCTTAGAGATAGAACGTAGAACTACTTTAATGTGTCAAGTTTCAAGAAGCT
>NW_027511208.1:0-27382 GCF_048772815.1 Callospermophilus lateralis | reverse complement strand
CAAAACTGAGAACTCCTTTACTTTGCCTAGTTTCAAAGAGCTACTACAAACCATATTGGATTTAGAGGTCCAAATTCGTCTATCTATATAGCAGAGAACGGAGTGAAACCTAAACATAAAAACTGCTACTGTAGACGAACGCTTCAACCAAGAAGAACACAATTTCGTGATCCAAGTGGGATTTGTGAACTGATCATTACCACCAAGTCTCATCAAGATTGCGTGAAAAAATATTTGCTGGTATTTCGGAAACTCGTTATTTCTTAGAAGCTTGGCAACCCCACTCAATGAAAGTGCTTTTCCACAGTCTGTTCCTAGGGGTACTTGAAGAGGAAACAAACCATAGAGACAAAACTGAGAACTCCTTTATTTTGTCAAGTTTCAAAGAGCTACTACAAACCATGTTGGATTTAGAGTTCCAAATTCATCTATCTATATAGGAGAGAACAGAGTGAAACCTAAACATAAAAACTGCTACTGTAAAGGAACACTTCTACCTAGAAGAACAAAATTTGGTGAGCCAAGTGGGATTTGTGGACTTGTCAATACCACCACGTATCATCAAGATTGGGTGAAAAAATATTTGCTGGTATTTCAAAAACTCGTAATTTGTTGGAAGCTTGGCAACCCCTCTCAATGAATGTGCTTTTCCAAAGTCTCTGCTTAGGGCTACTTGAGGCGGAAACAAATCATAGAGACAAAACTGAGAATTCTTTTATATTATCAAGTTTCGAAGAGCTACTACAAACCATATTGGATTTAGAGTTCCAAATTCATCTATCTATATAGGAGAGAACAGAGTGAAACCTAAATACAAAATTGCTACTGTAGACGAATGCTTCAACCTAGAAGAACAAAATTTGGTGAGCCAAGTGGGATTTGTGTACCGATCTTCACCACCAAGTATCATCAAGATTGGGTGAATAAATATTTGCTGGTAATTCGGAAACTCGTTATTTCTTAGAAGCTTGGCAACCCCTCTCAATGAAAGTGCTTTTCCACAGTCTCTGCTTAGGGCTACTTGAAGCGGAAACAAATCATAGAGACAAAATGAGAACTCCTTTATTTTTTCAAGGTTCAAAGAGCTACTACAAACCATGTTGGATTTAGAGTTCCAAATTCATCTGTGTATATAGGAGAGAACAGAGTGAAACCTAAATATAAAAAATGCTACCGAAAACGAACGCTTCAACCTAGAAGAACAAAATTTGGTGAGCCAAGTGGGATTTGTGGACTGATCATTGCCACGAAGTGTCATCAAGATTGCGTGAAAAAATATTTGCTGGTATTTCGGAAACTCGTTATTTCTTAGAAGCTTGCAACCCCACTCAATGAAAGTGCTTTTCCACAATCTGTTTCTAGGGGTACTTGAAGAGGAAACAAACCATAGAGACAAAACTGAGAACTCCGTTATATGGTCAAGTTTCAAAGAGTTACTACAAACCATGTTGGATTTAGAGTTCCAAATTCATCTATCTATATAGGAGAGAACAGAGTGAAACCTAAACATAAAATCTGCTACTGTAAACGAACGCTTCTACCTAGAAGAACAAAATTTGGTGAGCCAAATGGGATTTGTGGACTTGTCAATACCACCACGTATCAGCAAGATTGGGTAAAAAAATATTTGCTGGTATTTTGGGAACTCGTAATTTCTTGGAATCTTGTCAACCCCCCTAAATGAAAGTGCTTTTCCAAAGTCTCTGCTTAGGGCTACTTGAAGCGGAAACAAATCATAGAGACAAAACTGAGAACTCCTTTATTTTCTCAAGTTTCAAAGAGCTACTACAAACCATTTTGGATTTAGAGTTCCAAATTCATCTATCTATATAGGAGAGAACAGAGTGAAACCTAAATATAAAAACTGCTACTGTAGACGAACGCTTCAACCTTGAAGAACAAAATTTGGTGAGCCAAGTGCGATTTGTGTACCGATCTTCACCACCAAGTATCATCAAGATTGGTTGAATAAATATTTGCTGGTAATTCGGAAACTCGTTATTTCTTAGAAGCTTGGCAACCCCTCTCAATGAAAGTGCGTATCCACCTTCTGTTCCTAGGGCTACTTGAAGAGGAAACAAACCATAAAGACAAACCTGAGAACTAATTTATTTTGTCAAGTTTCAAAGAGCTATTACAAACCATGTTGGATTTAGAGTTCCAAATTCATCAATCTATATAGGAGAGAACAGAGTGAAACCTAAAAATATAAACTGCTACTGAAAACGAAGGCTTCATCATAGAAGAACAAAATTTGGTGAGTCAAGTGGGATTTGTGTACCATTCGTAAACACCAAGTATCATCAAGATTTTGTGAAAAAATATTTGCTGGTATTTCGGAAAATCGTAATTACTTGGAAGCTTGGCAACCCCTCTCAATGAAAGTGCATATCCACCGTCTGTGCCTAGGGCTACTTGAAGAGGAAACAAACCATAGAGACAAAACAGAGAACTCCTTTATTTTGTCAAGTTTCAAAGAGCCACTACAAACCATGTTGGATTTAGAGTTCCAAATTCATCTATCTTTATAGCAGAGAACAGTGAAACCTAAACATTAAAACTGCTACTGTAGAAGAACGCTTCAACCAAGAAGAACAAAATTTGGTGATCCAAGTGGGATTTGTGAACTGATCATTACCACCAAGTGTCATCAAGATTGGGTGAAAAAATATTTGCTGGTATTTTGGAAACTCGTAATTTGTTGGAACCTTGGCAACCCCTCTCAAGGAAAGTGCTTTTCCACAGTCACTGCTTAGGGCTACTTGAAGCGGAAACAAATCATAGAGACAAAAGTGAGAACTCGTTTACTTTGTCAAGTTTCAAAGAGCTACTACAAACCATGTTGGATTTAGAGTTCCAAATTCATCTATGTATATAGGAGAGAACAGAGTGAAACCTAAAAATAAAAACTGCTACCGAAAACGAACGCTTCAACCTAGAAGAACAAAATTTGGTGAGCCAAGTGGGATTTGTGGACTGATCATTGCCACGAAGTGTCATCAAGATTGCGTGAAAAAATATTTGCTGGTATTTCGGAAACTCGTTATTTCTTAGTAGCTTGCAACCCCACTCAATGAAAGTGCTTTTCCACAGTCTGTTTCTAGGGGTACTTGAAGAGGAAACAAACCATAGAGAAAAAACTGAGAACTCCGTTATTTGGTCAAGTTTCAAAGAGTTACTACAAACCATGTTGGATTTAGAGTTCCAAATTCATCTATCTATATAGGAGAGAACAGAGTGAAACCTAAACATAAAAACTGCTACTGTAAACGAACGCTTCAACCTAGAAGAACAAAATTTGGTGAGCCAAATGGGATTTGTGGACTTGTCAATACCACCACGTATCAGCAAGATTGGGTAAAAAAATATTTGCTGGTATTTCGGGAACGCGTATTTTCTTGGAAGCTTGTCAACCCCCCTAAATGAAAGTGCTTTTCCACAGTCTCTGCTTAGGGCTACTTGAAGCGGAAACAAATCATAGAGGCAAAACTGAGAACTCCATTATTTTCTCAAGTTTCAAAGAGCTACTACAAACCATTTTGGATTTAGAGTTCCAAATTCATCTATCTATATAGGAGAGAACAGAGTGAAACCTAAATATAAAAACTGCTACTGTAGACGAACGCTTCAACCTAGAAGAACAAAATTTGGTGAGCCAAGTGCGATTTGTGTACCGATCTTCACCACCAAGTATCATCAAGATTGGTTGAATAAATATTTGCTGGTAATTCGGAAACTCGTTATTTCTTAGAAGTTTGGCAAACCCTCTCAATGAAAGTGCGTATCCACCTTCTGTGCCTAGGGCTACTTGAAGAGGAAACAAACCATAAAGACAAACCTGAGAACTCCTTTATTTTGTCAAGTTTCAAAGAGCTATTACAAACCATGTTGGATTTAGAGTTCCAAATTTATCTATCTATATAGGAGAGAACAGAGTGAAACCTAAACATAAAAACTGCTACTGTAAACGAACGCTTCAACCTAGAAGAACAAAATTTGGTGAGCCAAGTGGGATTTGTGGACTTGTCATTACCAACACGTATAATCAAGATTGGGTGAAAAAATATTTGCTGGCATTTCGGAAACTCGTAATTTCTTGGAAGCTTGGCAACCCCTCTCAATGAAAGTGCTTTTCCACAGTCTCTGCTTAGGGCTACTTGAAGCAGAAACAAATCATAGAGACGAAACTGAGAACTCCTTTATTTTGTCAAGTTTCAAAGAGCTACTACAAACCATTTTGGATTTAGAGTTCCAAATTCATCTATCTATATAGGAGAGAACAGAGTGAAACCTAAATATAAAAACTGCTACTGTAGACGAACGCTTCAACCTAGAAGAACAAAATTTGGTGAGCCAAGTGCGATTTGTGTACCGATCTTCACCACCAAGTATCATCAAGATTGGTTGAATAAATATTTGCTGGTAATTCGGAAACTCGTTATTTCTTAGAAGCTTGGCAAACCCTCTCAATGAAAGTGCGTATCCACCTTGTGTGCCTAAGGCTACCTGAAGAGGAAACAAACAATAAAGACAAAACAGAGAACTCCTTCATTTTGTCAAGTTTCAAAGTGCTACTACAAACCATGTTGGATTTAGAGTTCCAAATTCATCTATCCATATAGGAGAGAACAGAGTGAAACCTAAACATAAAAACTGCTACTGTAAACGAACGCTTCAACCTAGAAGAACAAAATTTGGTCAGCCAAGTTGGATTTGTGGACTTGTCAATACCACCACGTATCATCAAGATTGGGTAAAAAAATATGTGCTGCTATTTCGGAAACTCGTAATTTCTTGGAAGCTTGGCAACCCCTCTCAATGAAAGTGCTTTTCCACAGTCTCTGCTTAGGGCTACTTGAAGCGGAAACAAATCATAGAGACAAAACTGAGAACTCCTTTATTTTGTCAAGTTTCAAAGAGCCACTACAAACCATGTTGGATTTAGAGTTCCAAATTCATCTATCTATATTGCAGAGAACAGAGTGAAACCTAAACATAAAAACTGCTACTGTAAACGAACGCTTCAAACTAGAAGAACAAAATTTGGTGAGCCAAGTGGGATTTGGATACCGATCATTACCACCATGTATCATCAACATTTGGTGACAAAATATTTGCTGGTATTTCGGAAACTCGTTATTTCTTGGAAGCTTGGCAACCCCTTTCAATGAAAGTGATTTTCCACAGTCTCTGCTTAGGGCTACATGAAGCGGAAAAAAATCATAGAGACAAAACTGAGAACTCCTTTACTTTGCCTAGTTTCAAAGAGCTCCTACAAACCATATTGGATTTAGAGGTCCAAATTCATCTATCTATATATCAGAGAACAGAGTGAAACCTAAACATAAAAACTGCTACTGTAGACGAACGCTTCAACCAAGAAGAACAAAATTTGGTGATCCAAATGGGATTTGTGAACTGATCATTACCACCAAGTGTCATCAAGATTGCTTGAAAAAATATTTGCTGGTATTTCGGAAACTCGTTATTTCTTAGAAGCTTGGCAACAAACTCAATGAAAGTGCTTTTCCACAGTCTGTTCCTAGGGGTACTTGAAGAGGAAACAAACCATAGAGACAAAAATGAGAACTCCTTTATTTTGTCAAGTTTCAAAGAGCTACTACAAACCATGTTGGATTTAGAGTTCCAAATTCATCTATCTGTATAGGAGAGAACAGAGTGAAACCTAAACATAAAAACTGCTACTGTAAACGAACACTTCTACCTAGAAGAACAAAATTTGGTGAGCCAAGTGCGATTTGTGGACTTGTCAATACCACCACGTATCATCAAGATTGGGTGAAAAAATATTTGCTGGTATTTCAAAAACTCGTAATTTGTTGGAAGCTTGGCAACCCCTCTCAACGAATGTGCTTTTCCAAAGTCTCTGCTTAGGGCTACTTGAGGCGGAAACAAATCATAGAGACAAAACTGAGAATTCTTTTATATTATCAAGTTTCGAAGAGCTACTAGAAACCATATTGGATTTAGAGTTCCAAATTCATCTATCTATATAGGAGAGAACAGAGTGAAACCTAAATACAAAATTGCTACTGTAGACGAAAGCTTCAACCTAGAAGAACAAAATTTGGTGAGCCAAGTGGGATTTGTGTACCGATCTTCACTACCAAGTATCATCAAGATTGGGTGAATAAATATTTGCTGGTAATTCGAAAACTCGTTATTTCTTAGAAGCTTGGCAACCCCTCTCAATGAAAGTGCTTTTCCACAGTCTCTGCTTAGGGCTACTTGAAGCGGAAACAAATCATAGAGACAAAATAAGAACTCCTTTATTTTTTCAAGGTTCAAAGAGCTACTACAAACCATGTTGGATTTAGAGTTCCAAATTCATCTATGTATATAGGAGAGAACAGAGTGAAACCTAAAAATAAAAACTGCTACCGAAAACGAACGCTTCAACCTAGAAGAACAAAATTTGGTGAGCCAAGTGGGATTTGTGGACTGATCATTGCCACGAAGTGTCATCAAGATTGCGTGAAAAAATATTTGCTGGTATTTCGGAAACTCGTTATTTCTTAGTAGCTTGCAACCCCACTCAATGAAAGTGCTTTTCCACAGTCTGTTTCTAGGGGTACTTGAAGAGGAAACAAACCATAGAGAAAAAACTGAGAACTCCGTTATTTGGTCAAGTTTCAAAGAGTTACTACAAACCATGTTGGATTTAGAGTTCCAAATTCATCTATCTATATAGGAGAGAACAGAGTGAAACCTAAACATAAAAACTGCTACTGTAAACGAACGCTTCAACCTAGAAGAACAAAATTTGGTGAGCCAAGTGGGATTTGTGGACTTGTCATTACCAACACGTATAATCAAGATTGGGTGAAAAAATATTTGCTGGCATTTTGGAAACTCGTAATTTCTTGGAAGCTTGGCAACCCCTCTCAATGAAAGTGCTTTTCCACAGTCTCTGCTTAGGGCTACTTGAAGCAGAAACAAATCATAGAGACGAAACTGAGAACTCCTTTATTTTGTCAAGTTTCAAAGAGCTACTACAAACCATTTTGGATTTAGAGTTCCAAATTCATCTATCTATATAGGAGAGAACAGAGTGAAACCTAAATATAAAAACTGCTACTGTAGACGAACGCTTCAACCTAGAAGAACAAAATTTGGTGAGCCAAGTGCGATTTGTGTACCGATCTTCACCACCAAGTATCATCAAGATTGGTTGAATAAATATTTGCTGGTAATTCGGAAACTCGTTATTTCTTAGAAGCTTGGCAAACCCTCTCAATGAAAGTGCGTATCCACCTTCTGTGCCTAGGGCTACCTGAAGAGGAAACAAACAATAAAGACAAACCTGAGAACTCCTTTATTTTGTCAAGTTTCAAAGAGCTATTACAAACCATGTTGGATTTAGAGTTCCAAATTCATCTATCTATATAGGAGAGAACAGAGTGAAACCTAAACATAAAAACTGCTACTGTAAACGAACGCTTCAACCTAGAAGAACAAAATTTGGTGAGCCAAGTGGGATTTGTGGACTTGTCATTACCAACACGTATCATCAAGATTGGGTGAAAAAATATTTGCTCGTATTTCGGAAACTCGTAATTTCTTGGAAGCTTGGCAACCCCTCTCAATGAAAGTGCTTTTCCACAGTCTCTGCTTAGGGCTACTTGAAGCGGAAACAAATCATAGAGACGAAACTGAGAACTCCTTTATTTTGTCAAGTTTCAAAGAGGTACTACAAACTATGTTGGATTTAGAGTTCCAAATTCATCTTTCTTTATAGGAGAGAATATAGTGAAACCTAAAAATAAAAACTGCACTGAAAACGAACGCTTCAACATAGAAGAAAAAAATTTGGTGAGTCAAGTGGTATTTGTGTATCGATCGTAAACACCATTTAACATCAAGATTGGGTGAAAAAATATTTGCTGGTATTTCGGAAACTCGTAATTTCTTGGAAGCTTGGCAACCCCTCTCAATGAAAGTGCGTATCCACCGTCTGTGCCTAGGGCTTCTTGAAGAGGAAACAAACCATAGAGACAAAACAGGGAACTACTTTATTTTGTCAAGTTTCAAAGAGCCACTACAAACCATGTTGGATTTAGAGTTCCAAATTCATCTATCCATATAGGAGAGAACAGAGTGAAACCTAAACATAAAAACTGCTACTGTAAACGAACGCTTCAACCTAGAAGAACAAAATTTGGTCAGCCAAGTTGGATTTGTGGACTTGTCAATACCACCACGTATCATCAAGATTGGGTAAAAAAAATATGTGCTGCTATTTCGGAAACTCGTAATTTCTTGGAAGCTTGGCAACCCCTCTCAATGAAAGTGCTTTTCCACAGTCTCTGCTTAGGGCTACTTGAAGCAGAAACAAATCATAGAGACAAAACTGAGAACTCCTTTATTTTGTCAAGTTTCAAAGAGCTACTACAAACCATATTGGATTTAGAGTTCCAAATTCATCTATCTATATAGGAGAGAACAGAGTGAAACCTAAATATAAAAACTGCTACTGTAGAAGAAGGCTTCAACCTAGAAGAACAAAATTTGGTGAGCCAAGTGGGATTTGTGTACCGATCTTCACCACCAAGTATCATCAAGATTGGGTGAAAAAATATTTGCTGGTATTTCGTAAACTCGTAATTTCTTGGAAGCTTGGCAACCCCTCTCAATGAAAGTGCGTATCCACCGTCTGTGCCTAGGGCTACTTGAAGAGGAAACAAACCATGAAGACAAAACAGAGAACTCATTTATTTTGTCAAGTTTCAAAGAACCACTACAAACCATGTTGGATTTAGAGTTCCAAATTCATCCATCTATATAGCAGAGAACAGAGTGAAACCTAAACATAAAAACAGCTACTGTAAACGAACGCTTCAAACTAGAAGAACAAAATTTGGTGAGCCAAGTGGGATTTGTGGACTTGTCATTACCATCACGTATCATCAAGATTGGGTGAAAAAATATTTGCTGGTATTTCGGAAACTCGTAATTTCTTGGAAGCTTGGCAACCCCTCTCAATGAAAGTGCTTTTCAACAGTCTCTGCTTAGGGCTATTTGAAGCGGAAACAAATCATAGAGACAAAATGAGAACTCCTTTATTTTGTCAAGGTTCAAAGAGCTGCTACAAACCATGTTGGATTTAGAGTTCCAAATTCATCTCTCTATATAGGAGAGAACAGAGTGAAGCCTAAAAATAAAAACTGCTACTGAAAACGAACGCTTCAACATAGAAGAACAAAATTTGGTGAGTCAAGTGGGATTTGTGAACCGATCGTAAACACCAAGTATCATCCAGATTGGGTGAAAAAATATTTGCTGGTATTTCGGAAACTCGTAATTTGTTGGAACCTTGGCAAAAACTCAAGAAAAGTGCTTTTCCACAGTCACTGCTTAGGGCTACTTGAAGCGGAAACAAATCATAGAGAAAAAACTGAGAACTCCTTTATTTTGTCAAGTTTCAAAGAGCTACTACAAACCATGTTTGATTTAGAGTTCCAAATTCATCTATCCATATAGGAGAGAACAGAGTGAAACCTAAATGTAAAAATTGCTACTGTAGACGAACGCTTCAACCTAGAAGAACAAAATTTGGTGAGCCAAGTGGGATTTGTGTACTAATCATCACCACCAAGTATCATCAAGATTGGGTGAAAAAATATTTGCTGGTATTTTGGAAACTCGTAATTTCTTGGAAGCTTGGCAACCCCTTTCAATGAAAGTGCTTTTCCACAGTCTGTGCCTAGGGCTACTTAAAGAGGAAACAAACCATAGAGACAAAACTGAGAACTCCTTTATTTTGTCAAGTTTCAAAGAGCTACTACAAACCATATTGGATTTAGAGTTCCAAATTCATCTATCCATATAGGAGAGAACAGAGTGAAACCTAAATATAAAAACTGCTATTGTAGACGAACGCTTCAACCCAGAAGAACAAAACTTGGTGAGCCAAGTGGGTTTGTCTACTGATCATTACCACCAAGTGTCATCAAGATTGCGTGAAAAAATATTTGCTGGTATTTCGGAAACTCGTTATTTCTTAGAAGCTTGGCAACCCCACTCAATGAAAGTGCTTTTCCACAGTCTGTTCCTAGGGGTACTTGAAGAGGAAACAAACCATAGAGACAAAACAGAGAACTCCTTTATTTTGTCAATTTTCAAAGAGCTACTACAAACCATGTTGGATTTAGAGTTCCAAATTCATCTATCTATATAGGAGAGAACAGAGTGAAACCTAAACATAAAAACTGCTACTGTAAAGGAACGCTTCAACCTAGAAGAACAAAATTTGGTCAGCCAAGTTGGATTTGTGGACTTGTCAATACCACCACGTATCATCAAGATTGGGTAAAAAAATATTTGCTGGTATTTCGGAAACTCAGAATTTCTTGGAAGCTTGGCAACCCCTCTCAATGAAAGTGCTTTTCCACAGTCTCTGCTTAGGGCTACTTGAAGCGGAAACAAATCATAGAGACAAAACTGAGAACTCCTTTATTTTTTCAAGTTTAAAAGAGCTACTACAAACCATATTGGATTTAGAGTTCCAAATTCATCTATCTATATAGGAGAGAACAGAGTGAAACCTAAATATAAAAACTGCTACTGTAGAAGAAGGCTTCAACCTAGAAGAACAAAATTTGGTGAGCCAAGTGGGATTTGTGTACCGATCTTCACCACCAAGTATCATCAAGATTGGGTGAAAAAATATTTGCTGGTATTTCGTAAACTCGTAATTTCTTGGAAGCTTGGCAACCTCTCTCAATTAAAGTGCGTATCCACCGTCTGTGCCTAGGGCTACTTGAAGAGGAAACAAACAATGAAGACAAAACAGAGAACTCCTTTATGTTGTCAAGTTTCAAAGAGCCACTACAAACCATGTTGGATTTAGAGTTCTAAATTCATCTATCTATATAGCAGAGAACAGAGTGAAACCTAAACATAAAAACTGCTACTGTAAACGAACGCTTCAAACTAGAAGAACAAAATTTGGTGAGCAAAGTGGGATTTGTGGACTTGTCATTACCACCACGTATCATCAAGATTGGGTGAAAAAATATTTGCTGGTATTTCGGAAACTCGTAATTTCTTGGAAGCTTGGAAACCCCTCTCAATGAAAGTGCTTTTTCACAGTCTCTGCTGAGGGCTACTTGAAGCGGAAACAAATCATAGAGACAAAATGAGAACTCCTTTATTTTGTCAAGGTTCAAAGAGCTACTACAAACCATGTTGGATTTAGAGTTCCAAATTCATCTATCTATATAGGAGAGAACAGAGTGAAGCCTAAAAATAAAAACTGCTACTGAAAACGAACGCTTCAACATAGAAGAACAAAATTTGGTGAGTCAAGTGGGATTTGTGAACCGATCGTAAACACCAAGTATCATCATGATTGGGTGAAAAAAATATTTGCTGGTATTTCGGAAACTCGTAATTTGTTGGAACCTTGGCAAAAACTCTCAAGAAAAGTGCTTTTCCACAGTCACTGCTTAGGGCTACTTGAAGCGGAAAAAAATCATAGAGACAAAACTGAGAACTCCTTTACTTTGCCTAGTTTCAAAGAGCTACTACAAACCATATTGGATTTAGAGGTCCAAATTCATCTATCTATATAGCAGAGAACGGAGTGAAACCTAAACATAAAAACTGCTACTGTAGACGAACGCTTCAACCAAGAAGAACACAATTTCGTGATCCAAGTGGGATTTGTGAACTGATCATTACCACCAAGTCTCATCAAGATTGCGTGAAAAAATATTTGCTGGTATTTCGGAAACTCGTTATTTCTTAGAAGCTTGGCAACCCCACTCAATGATAGTGCTTTTCCACAGTCTGTTCCTAGGGGTACTTGAAGAGGAAACAAACCATAGAGACAAAACTGAGAACTCCTTTATTTTGTCAAGTTTCAAAGAGCTACTACAAACCATGTTGGATTTAGAGTTCCAAATTCATCTATCTATATAGGAGAGAACAGAGTGAAACCTAAACATAAAAACTGCTACTGTAAAGGAACACTTCTACCTAGAAGAACAAAATTTGGTGAGCCAAGTGGGATTTGTGGACTTGTCAATACCACCACGTATCATCAAGATTGGGTGAAAAAATATTTGCTGGTATTTCAAAAACTCGTAATTTGTTGGAAGCTTGGCAACCCCTCTCAATGAATGTGCTTTTCCAAAGTCTCTGCTTAGGGCTACTTGAGGCGGAAACAAATCATAGAGACAAAACTGAGAATTCTTTTATATTATCAAGTTTCGAAGAGCTACTACAAACCATATTGGATTTAGAGTTCCAAATTCATCTATCTATATAGGAGAGAACAGAGTGAAACCTAAATACAAAATTGCTACTGTAGACGAATGCTTCAACCTAGAAGAACAAAATTTGGTGAGCCAAGTGGGATTTGTGTACCGATCTTCACCACCAAGTATCATCAAGATTGGGTGAATAAATATTTGCTGGTAATTCGGAAACTCGTTATTTCTTAGAAGCTTGGCAACCCCTCTCAATGAAAGTGCTTTTCCACAGTCTCTGCTTAGGGCTACTTGAAGCGGAAACAAATCATAGAGACAAAATGAGAACTCCTTTATTTTTTCAAGGTTCAAAGAGCTACTACAAACCATGTTGGATTTAGAGTTCCAAATTCATCTGTGTATATAGGAGAGAACAGAGTGAAACCTAAATATAAAAACTGCTACCGAAAACGAACGCTTCAACCTAGAAGAACAAAATTTGGTGAGCCAAGTGGGATTTGTGGACTGATCATTGCCACGAAGTGTCATCAAGATTGCGTGAAAAAATATTTGCTGGTATTTCGGAAACTCGTTATTTCTTAGAAGCTTGCAACCCCACTCAATGAAAGTGCTTTTCCACAATCTGTTTCTAGGGGTACTTGAAGAGGAAACAAACCATAGAGACAAAACTGAGAACTCCGTTATATGGTCAAGTTTCAAAGAGTTACTACAAACCATGTTGGATTTAGAGTTCCAAATTCATCTATCTATATAGGAGAGAACAGAGTGAAACCTAAACATAAAAACTGCTACTGTAAACGAACGCTTCTACCTAGAAGAACAAAATTTGGTGAGCCAAATGGGATTTGTGGACTTGTCAATACCACCACGTATCAGCAAGATTGGGTAAAAAAATATTTGCTGGTATTTCGGGAACTCGTAATTTCTTGGAAGCTTGTCAACCCCCCTAAATGAAAGTGCTTTTCCAAAGTCTCTGCTTAGGGCTACTTGAAGCGGAAACAAATCATAGAGACAAAACTGAGAACTCCTTTATTTTCTCAAGTTTCAAAGAGCTACTACAAACCATTTTGGATTTAGAGTTCCAAATTCATCTATCTATATAGGAGAAAACAGAGTGAAACCTAAATATAAAAACTGCTACTGTAGACGAACGCTTCAACCTTGAAGAACAAAATTTGGTGAGCCAAGTGCGATTTGGGTACCGATCTTCACCACCAAGTATCATCAAGATTGGTTGAATAAATATTTGCTGGTAATTCGGAAACTCGTTATTTCTTAGAAGCTTGGCAACCCCTCTCAATGAAAGTGCGTATCCACCTTCTGTTCCTAGGGCTACTTGAAGAGGAAACAAACCATAAAGACAAACCTGAGAACTAATTTATTTTGTCAAGTTTCAAAGAGCTATTACAAACCATGTTGGATTTAGAGTTCCAAATTCATCTATCTATATAGGAGAGAACAGAGTGAAACCTAAAAATATAAACTGCTACTGAAAACGAAGGCTTCATCATAGAAGAACAAAATTTGGTGAGTCAAGTGGGATTTGTGTACCATTCGTAAACACCAAGTATCATCAAGATTTTGTGAAAAAATATTTGCTGGTATTTCGGAAAATCGTAATTACTTGGAAGCTTGGCAACCCCTCTCAATGAAAGTGCATATCCACCGTCTGTGCCTAGGGCTACTTGAAGAGGAAACAAACCATAGAGACAAAACAGAGAACTCCTTTATTTTGTCAAGTTTCAAAGAGCCACTACAAACCATGTTGGATTTAGAGTTCCAAATTCATCTATCTTTATAGCAGAGAACAGTGAAACCTAAACATTAAAACTGCTACTGTAGAAGAACGCTTCAACCAAGAAGAACAAAATTTGGTGATCCAAGTGGGATTTGTGAACTGATCATTACCACCAAGTGTCATCAAGATTGGGTGAAAAAATATTTGCTGGTATTTTGGAAACTCGTAATTTGTTGGAACCTTGGCAACCCCACTCAAGGAAAGTGCTTTTCCACAGTCACTGCTTAGGGCTACTTGAAGCGGAAACAAATCATAGAGACAAAAGTGAGAACTCGTTTACTTTGTCAAGTTTCAAAGAGCTACTACAAACCATGTTGGATTTAGAGTTCCAAATTCATCTATCCATATAGGAGAGAACAGAGTGAAACCTAAATATAAAAATTGCTACTGTAGACGAAAGCTTCAACCTAGAAGAACAAAATTTGGTGAGCCAAGTGGGATTTGTGTACTAATCATCACCACCAAGTATCATCAAGTTTGGGTGAAAAAATATTTGCTGGTATTTCGGAAACTCGTTATTCCTTAGAAGCTTGGCAACCCCTCTCAATGAAAGTGCTATTCCACAGTCTGTGCCTAGGGCTACTTGATGAGGAAACAAACCATAGAGACAAAACTGAGAACTCCTTTATTTTGTCAAGTTTCAAAGAGCTAATACAAACCATATTGGATTTAGAGTTCCAAATTCATCTATCCATATAGGAGAGAACAGAGTGAAACCTAAATATAAAAACTGCTACTGTAGACGAACGCTTCAACCTAGAAGAACAAAATTTGGTGAGCCAAGTGGGATTTGTGTACTGATCATTACCACCAAGTGTCATCAAGATTGCGTGAAAAAATATTTGCTGGTATTTGGGAAACTCGTTATTTCTTAGAAGCTTGGCAACCCCAGTCAATGAAAGTTCTTCTCCACAGTCTCTTCCTAGGGGTACTTGAAGAGGAAACAAACCATAGAGACAAAACTGAGAACTCCTTTATTTTGTCAAGTTTCAAAGAGCTACTACAAACCATGTTCGATTTAGAGTTCCAAATTCATCTATCTATATTGGAGAGAACAGAGTGAAACCTAAACATAAAAACTGCTACTGTAAACGAACGCTTCAACCTAGAAGAACAAAATTTGGTGAGCTTAGTGGGATTTGTGGACTTGTCAATACCACCACGTATCATCAAGATTGGGTGAAAAAATATTTGCTGGCATTTCAGAAACTCGTAATTTCTTGGAAGCTTGGCAACCCCTCTCAATGAAAGTGCATATCCACCGTCTGTGCCTAGGGCTACTTGAAGAGGAAACAAACCATAGAGACAAAACAGAGAACTCCTTTATTTTTTCAAGTTTCAAAGAGCCACTACAAACCATGTTGGATTTAGAGTTCCAAATTCATCTATCTTTATAGCAGAGAACAGTGAAACCTAAACATAAAAACTGCTACTGTAGACGAACGCTTCAACCAAGAAGAACAAAATTTGGTGATCCAAGTGGGATTTGTGAACTGATCATTACCACCAAGTGTCATCAAGATTGGGTGAAAAAATATTTGCTGGTATTTTGGAAACTCGTAATTTGTTGGAACCTTGGCAACCCCTCTCAAGAAAAGTGCTTTTCCACAGTCACTGCTTAGGGCTACTTGAAGCGGAAACAAATCATAGAGACAAAAGTGAGAACTCCTTTACTTTGTCAAGTTTCAAAGAGCTACTACAAACCATGTTGGATTTAGAGTTCCAAATTCATATATCCATATAGGAGAGAACAGAGTGAAACCTAAATATAAAAATTGCTACTGTAGACGAAAGCTTCAACCTAGAAGAACAAAATTTGGTGAGCCAAGTGGGATTTGTGTACTAATCATCACCACCAAGTATCATCAAGTTTGGTTGAAAAAATATTTGCTGGTATTTCGGAAACTCGTTAATCCTTAGAAGCTTGGCAACCCCTCTCAATGAAAGTGCTTTTCCACAGTCTGTGCCTAGGGCTACTTGATGAGGAAACAAACCATAGAGACAAAACTGAGAACTCCTTTATTTTGTCAAGTTTCAAAGAGCTACTACAAACCATATTGGATTTAGAGTTCCAAATTCATCTATCCATATAGGAGAGAACAGAGTGAAACCTAAATATAAAAACTGCTACTGTAGACGAACGATTCAACCTAGAAGAACAAAATTTGGTGAGCCAAGTGGGATTTGTGTACTGATCATTACCACCAAGTGTCATCAAGATTGCGTGAAAAAATATTTGCTGGTATTTCGGAAACTCGTTATTTCTTAGAAGCTTGGCAACCCCAGTCAATGAAAGTTCTTCTCCAGAGTCTGTTCCTAGGGGTACTTGAAGAGGAAACAAACCATAGAGACAAAACTGAGAACTCCTTTATTTTGTCAAGTTTCAAAGAGCTACTACAAACCATGTTCGATTTAGAGTTCCAAATTCATCTATCTATATTGGAGAGAACAGAGTGAAACCCTAACATAAAAACTGCTACTGTAAACGAACGCTTCAACCTAGAAGAACAAAATTTGGTGAGCTTAGTGGGATTTGTGGACTTGTCAATACCACCACGTATCATCAAGATTGGGTGAAAAAATATTTGCTGGTATTTCGGAAACTCGTAATTTCTTGGAAGCTTGGCAACCCCTCTCAATGAAAGTGCGTATCCACCGTCTGTGCCTAGGGCTACTTGAAGAGGAAACAAACCATAGAGACAAAACAGAGAACTCCTTTATTTTGTCAAGTTTCAAAGAGCCACTACAAACCATGTTGGATTTAGAGTTCCAAATTCATCTATCTATATAGCATTGAACAGTGAAACCTAAACATAAAAACTGCTACTGTAGACGAACGCTTCAACCAAGAAGAACAAAATTTGGTGATCCAAGTGGGATTTGTGAACTGATCATTACCACCAAGTATCATCAAGATTGGGTGCAAAAATATTTGCTGGTATTTCGGAAACTCGTAATTTGTTGGAACCTTGGCAACGCCTCTCAAGGAAAGTGCTTTTTCACAGTCACTGCTTAGGGCTACTTGAAGCAGAAACAAATCATAGAGACAAAAGTGAGAACTCCTTTACTTTGTCAAGTTTCATAGAGCTACTACAAACCATGTTGGATTTAGAGTTCCAAATTCATCTATCTATATAGGAGAGAACAGAGTGAAACCTAAAAATATAAACTGCTACTGAAAACTAACACTTCAACATAGAAGAACAAAATTTGGTGAGTCATTTGGGATTTGTGTACCGATCGTAAACACCAAGTATCATCAAGATTGGGTGAAAAAATATTTGCTGGTATTTCGGAAACTCGTAATTTCTTGGAAGCTTGGCAACCCCTCTCAATGAAAGTGCATATCCACCGTCTTTGCCTAGGGCTACTTGAAGAGGAAACAAACAATAGAGACAAAATAGAGAACTCCTTTATTTTGAAAAGTTTCAAAGAGCCACTACAAACCATGTTGGATTTAGAGTTCCAAATTCATCTATCTTTATAGCAGAGAACAGTGAAACCTAAATATAAAAACTGCTACTGTAGACGAACGCTTCAAACAAGAAGAACAAAATTTGGTGATCCAAGTGGGATTTGTGAACTGATCATTACCACCAAGTATCATCAAGATTGGGTGAAAAAATATTTGCTGGTAATTCGGAAACTCGTAATTTGTTGGAACCTTGGCAACCCCTCTCAAGGAAAGTGCTTTTCCACAGTCACTGCTTAGGGCTACTTGAAGCGGAAACAAATCATAGAGACAAATGTGAGAACTCCTTTACTTTTTCAAGTTTCAAGAAGCTACTACATACCATGTTGGATTTAGAGATCCAAATTCATCTATCCATATAGGAGAAAACAGAGTGAAACCTAAATGTAAAAATTGCTACTGTAGACAAAAGCTTCAACCTAGAAGAACAAAATTTGGTGAGCCATGTGGGATTTGTGTACTAATCATCACCACCAAGTATCATCAAGATTGGGTGAAAAAATATTTGCTGGTATTTCGGAAACTCGTTATTCCTTAGAAGCTTGTCAACCCCTCTCAATGAAAGTGCTTTTCCACAGTCTGTGCCTAGGGCTACTTGAAGAGGAAACAAACCACAGAGACAAAACTGAGAACTCCTTTATTTGTCAAGTTTCAAAGAGCTACTACAAACCATATTGGATTTAGAGTTCCAAATTCATCTATCCATATAGGAGAGAACATAGTGAAACCCAATTATAAAAACTGCTACTGTAGAAGAAGGCTTCAACCTAGAAGAACAAAATTTGGTGTGCCAAGTGGCATTTGTGTACCGATCTTCACCACCAAGTATCATCAAGATTGGGTGAAAAAATATTTGCTGGTTTTTCGTAAACTCGTAATTTCTTGGAAGCTTGGCAACCCCTCTCAATGAAAGTGCGTATCCACCGTCTGTGCCTAGGGCTACTTTAAGAGGAAACAAACCATGAAGACAAAACAGAGAACTCCTTTATTTTGTCAAGTTTCAAAGAGCCACTACAAACCATGTTGGATTTAGAGTTCAAAATTCATCTATCTATATAGCAGAGAACAGAGTGAAACCTAAACATAAAAACTACTACTGTAAACGAACGCTTCAAACTAGAAGAACAAAATTTGGTGAGCCAAGTGGGATTTGTGGACTAATCATCACCACCAAGTATCATCAAGTTTGGGTGAAAAAATATTTGCTGTTATTTCGGAAACTCGTTATTCCTTAGAAGCTTGGCAACCCCTCTCAATGAAAGTGCTATTCCACAGTCTGTGCCTAGGGCTACTTGATGAGGAAACAAACCATAGAGACAAAACTGAGAACTCCTTTATTTTGTCAAGTTTCAAAGAGCTAATACAAACCATATTGGATTTAGAGTTCCAAATTCATCTATCCATATAGGAGAGAACAGAGTGAAACCTAAATATAAAAACTGCTACTGTAGACGAACGCTTCAACCTAGAAGAACAAAATTTGGTGAGCCAAGTGGGATTTGTGTACTGATCATTACCACCAAGTGTCATCAAGATTGCGTGAAAAAATATTTGCTGGTATTTGGGAAACTCGTTATTTCTTAGAAGCTTGGCAACCCCAGTCAATGAAAGTTCTTCTCCACAGTCTCTTCCTAGGGGTACTTGAAGAGGAAACAAACCATAGAGACAAAACTGAGAACTCCTTTATTTTGTCAAGTTTCAAAGAGCTACTACAAACCATGTTCGATTTAGAGTTCCAAATTCATCTATCTATATTGGAGAGAACAGAGTGAAACCTAAACATAAAAACTGCTACTGTAAACGAACGCTTCAACCTAGAAGAACAAAATTTGGTGAGCTTAGTGGGATTTGTGGACTTGTCAATACCACCACGTATCATCAAGATTGGGTGAAAAAATATTTGCTGGCATTTCAGAAACTCGTAATTTCTTGGAAGCTTGGCAACCCCTCTCAATGAAAGTGCATATCCACCGTCTGTGCCTAGGGCTACTTGAAGAGGAAACAAACCATAGAGACAAAACAGAGAACTCCTTTATTTTTTCAAGTTTCAAAGAGCCACTACAAACCATGTTGGATTTAGAGTTCCAAATTCATCTATCTTTATAGCAGAGAACAGTGAAACCTAAACATAAAAACTGCTACTGTAGACGAACGCTTCAACCAAGAAGAACAAAATTTGGTGATCCAAGTGGGATTTGTGAACTGATCATTACCACCAAGTGTCATCAAGATTGGGTGAAAAAATATTTGCTGGTATTTTGGAAACTCGTAATTTGTTGGAACCTTGGCAACCCCTCTCAAGAAAAGTGCTTTTCCACAGTCACTGCTTAGGGCTACTTGAAGCGGAAACAAATCATAGAGACAAAAGTGAGAACTCCTTTACTTTGTCAAGTTTCAAAGAGCTACTACAAACCATGTTGGATTTAGAGTTCCAAATTCATATATCCATATAGGAGAGAACAGAGTGAAACCTAAATATAAAAATTGCTACTGTAGACGAAAGCTTCAACCTAGAAGAACAAAATTTGGTGAGCCAAGTGGGATTTGTGTACTAATCATCACCACCAAGTATCATCAAGTTTGGTTGAAAAAATATTTGCTGGTATTTCGGAAACTCGTTAATCCTTAGAAGCTTGGCAACCCCTCTCAATGAAAGTGCTTTTCCACAGTCTGTGCCTAGGGCTACTTGATGAGGAAACAAACCATAGAGACAAAACTGAGAACTCCTTTATTTTGTCAAGTTTCAAAGAGCTACTACAAACCATATTGGATTTAGAGTTCCAAATTCATCTATCCACATAGGAGAGAACAGAGTGAAACCTAAATATAAAAACTGCTACTGTAGACGAACGATTCAACCTAGAAGAACAAAATTTGGTGAGCCAAGTGGGATTTGTGTACTGATCATTACCACCAAGTGTCATCAAGATTGCATGAAAAAATATTTGCTGGTATTTCGGAAACTCGTTATTTCTTAGAAGCTTGGCAACCCCAGTCAATGAAAGTTCTTCTCCAGAGTCTGTTCCTAGGGGTACTTGAAGAGGAAACAAACCATAGAGACAAAACTGAGAACTCCTTTATTTTGTCAAGTTTCAAAGAGCTACTACAAACCATGTTCGATTTAGAGTTCCAAATTCATCTATCTATATTGGAGAGAACAGAGTGAAACCTAAACATAAAAACTGCTACTGTAAACGAACGCTTCAACCTAGAAGAACAAAATTTGGTGAGCCTAGTGGGATTTGTGGACTTGTCAATACCACCACGTATCATCAAGATTGGGTGAAAAAATATTTGCTGGTATTTCGGAAACTCGTAATTTCTTGGAAGCTTGGCAACCCCTCTCAATGAAAGTGCGTATCCACCGTCTGTGCCTAGGGCTACTTGAAGAGGAAACAAACCATAGAGACAAAACAGAGAACTCCTTTATTTTGTCAAGTTTCAAAGAGCCACTACAAACCATGTTGGATTTAGAGTTCCAAATTCATCTATCTATATAGCATTGAACAGTGAAACCTAAACATAAAAACTGCTACTGTAGACGAACGCTTCAACCAAGAAGAACAAAATTTGGTGATCCAAGTGGGATTTGTGAACTGATCATTACCACCAAGTATCATCAAGATTGGGTTCAAAAATATTTGCTGGTATTTCGGAAACTCGTAATTTGTTGGAACCTTGGCAACGCCTCTCAAGGAAAGTGCTTTTTCACAGTCACTGCTTAGGGCTACTTGAAGCAGAAACAAATCATAGAGACAAAAGTGAGAACTCCTTTACTTTGTCAAGTTTCATAGAGCTACTACAAACCATGTTGGATTTAGAGTTCCAAATTCATCTATCTATATAGGAGAGAACAGAGTGAAACCTAAAAATATAAACTGCTACTGAAAACTAACACTTCAACATAGAAGAACAAAATTTGGTGAGTCATTTGGGATTTGTGTACCGATCGTAAACACCAAGTATCATCAAGATTGGGTGAAAAAATATTTGCTGGTATTTCGGAAACTCGTAATTTCTTGGAAGCTTGGCAACCCCTCTCAATGAAAGTGCATATCCACCGTCTTTGCCTAGGGCTACTTGAAGAGGAAACAAACAATAGAGACAAAATAGAGAACTCCTTTATTTTGAAAAGTTTCAAAGAGCCACTACAAACCATGTTGGATTTAGAGTTCCAAATTCATCTATCTTTATAGCAGAGAACAGTGAAACCTAAATATAAAAACTGCTACTGTAGACGAACGCTTCAAACAAGAAGAACAAAATTTGGTGATCCAAGTGGGATTTGTGAACTGATCATTACCACCAAGTATCATCAAGATTGGGTGAAAAAATATTTGCTGGTAATTCGGAAACTCGTAATTTGTTGGAACCTTGGCAACCCCTCTCAAGGAAAGTGCTTTTCCACAGTCACTGCTTAGGGCTACTTGAAGCGGAAACAAATCATAGAGACAAATGTGAGAACTCCTTTACTTTTTCAAGTTTCAAGAAGCTACTACATACCATGTTGGATTTAGAGATCCAAATTCATCTATCCATATAGGAGAAAACAGAGTGAAACCTAAATGTAAAAATTGCTACTGTAGACAAAAGCTTCAACCTAGAAGAACAAAATTTGGTGAGCCATGTGGGATTTGTGTACTAATCATCACCACCAAGTATCATCAAGATTGGGTGAAAAAATATTTGCTGGTATTTCGGAAACTCGTTATTCCTTAGAAGCTTGTCAACCCCTCTCAATGAAAGTGCTTTTCCACAGTCTGTGCCTAGGGCTACTTGAAGAGGAAACAAACCACAGAGACAAAACTGAGAACTCCTTTATTTGTCAAGTTTCAAAGAGCTACTACAAACCATATTGGATTTAGAGTTCCAAATTCATCTATCCATATAGGAGAGAACATAGTGAAACCCAATTATAAAAACTGCTACTGTAGAAGAAGGCTTCAACCTAGAAGAACAAAATTTGGTGTGCCAAGTGGCATTTGTGTACCGATCTTCACCACCAAGTATCATCAAGATTGGGTGAAAAAATATTTGCTGGTTTTTCGTAAACTCGTAATTTCTTGGAAGCTTGGCAACCCCTCTCAATGAAAGTGCGTATCCACCGTCTGTGCCTAGGGCTACTTTAAGAGGAAACAAACCATGAAGACAAAACAGAGAACTCCTTTATTTTGTCAAGTTTCAAAGAGCCACTACAAACCATGTTGGATTTAGAGTTCAAAATTCATCTATCTATATAGCAGAGAACAGAGTGAAACCTAAACATAAAAACTACTACTGTAAACGAACGCTTCAAACTAGAAGAACAAAATTTGGTGAGCCAAGTGGGATTTGTGGACTAATCATCACCACCAAGTATCATCAAGTTTGGGTGAAAAAATATTTGCTGTTATTTCGGAAACTCGTTATTCCTTAGAAGCTTGGCAACCCCTCTCAATGAAAGTGCTATTCCACAGTCTGTGCCTAGGGCTACTTGATGAGGAAACAAACCATAGAGACAAAACTGAGAACTCCTTTATTTTGTCAAGTTTCAAAGAGCTAATACAAACCATATTGGATTTAGAGTTCCAAATTCATCTATCCATATAGGAGAGAACAGAGTGAAACCTAAATATAAAAACTGCTACTGTAGACGAACGCTTCAACCTAGAAGAACAAAATTTGGTGAGCCAAGTGGGATTTGTGTACTGATCATTACCACCAAGTGTCATCAAGATTGCGTGAAAAAATATTTGCTGGTATTTGGGAAACTCGTTATTTCTTAGAAGCTTGGCAACCCCAGTCAATGAAAGTTCTTCTCCACAGTCTCTTCCTAGGGGTACTTGAAGAGGAAACAAACCATAGAGACAAAACTGAGAACTCCTTTATTTTGTCAAGTTTCAAAGAGCTACTACAAACCATGTTCGATTTAGAGTTCCAAATTCATCTATCTATATTGGAGAGAACAGAGTGAAACCTAAACATAAAAACTGCTACTGTAAACGAACGCTTCAACCTAGAAGAACAAAATTTGGTGAGCTTAGTGGGATTTGTGGACTTGTCAATACCACCACGTATCATCAAGATTGGGTGAAAAAATATTTGCTGGCATTTCAGAAACTCGTAATTTCTTGGAAGCTTGGCAACCCCTCTCAATGAAAGTGCATATCCACCGTCTGTGCCTAGGGCTACTTGAAGAGGAAACAAACCATAGAGACAAAACAGAGAACTCCTTTATTTTTTCAAGTTTCAAAGAGCCACTACAAACCATGTTGGATTTAGAGTTCCAAATTCATCTATCTTTATAGCAGAGAACAGTGAAACCTAAACATAAAAACTGCTACTGTAGACGAACGCTTCAACCAAGAAGAACAAAATTTGGTGATCCAAGTGGGATTTGTGAACTGATCATTACCACCAAGTGTCATCAAGATTGGGTGAAAAAATATTTGCTGGTATTTTGGAAACTCGTAATTTGTTGGAACCTTGGCAACCCCTCTCAAGAAAAGTGCTTTTCCACAGTCACTGCTTAGGGCTACTTGAAGCGGAAACAAATCATAGAGACAAAAGTGAGAACTCCTTTACTTTGTCAAGTTTCAAAGAGCTACTACAAACCATGTTGGATTTAGAGTTCCAAATTCATCTATCCATATAGGAGAGAACAGAGTGAAACCTAAATATAAAAATTGCTACTGTAGACGAAAGCTTCAACCTAGAAGAACAAAATTTGGTGAGCCAAGTGGGATTTGTGTACTAATCATCACCACCAAGTATCATCAAGTTTGGTTGAAAAAATATTTGCTGGTATTTCGGAAACTCGTTAATCCTTAGAAGCTTGGCAACCCCTCTCAATGAAAGTGCTTTTCCACAGTCTGTGCCTAGGGCTACTTGATGAGGAAACAAACCATAGAGACAAAACTGAGAACTCCTTTATTTTGTCAAGTTTCAAAGAGCTACTACAAACCATATTGGATTTAGAGTTCCAAATTCATCTATCCATATAGGAGAGAACAGAGTGAAACCTAAATATAAAAACTGCTACTGTAGACGAACGATTCAACCTAGAAGAACAAAATTTGGTGAGCCAAGTGGGATTTGTGTACTGATCATTACCACCAAGTGTCATCAAGATTGCGTGAAAAAATATTTGCTGGTATTTCGGAAACTCGTTATTTCTTAGAAGCTTGGCAACCCCAGTCAATGAAAGTTCTTCTCCAGAGTCTGTTCCTAGGGGTACTTGAAGAGGAAACAAACCATAGAGACAAAACTGAGAACTCCTTTATTTTGTCAAGTTTCAAAGAGCTACTACAAACCATGTTCGATTTAGAGTTCCAAATTCATCTATCTATATTGGAGAGAACAGAGTGAAACCTAAACATAAAAACTGCTACTGTAAACGAACGCTTCAACCTAGAAGAACAAAATTTGGTGAGCCTAGTGGGATTTGTGGACTTGTCAATACCACCACGTATCATCAAGATTGGGTGAAAAAATATTTGCTGGTATTTCGGAAACTCGTAATTTCTTGGAAGCTTGGCAACCCCTCTCAATGAAAGTGCGTATCCACCGTCTGTGCCTAGGGCTACTTGAAGAGGAAACAAACCATAGAGACAAAACAGAGAACTCCTTTATTTTGTCAAGTTTCAAAGAGCCACTACAAACCATGTTGGATTTAGAGTTCCAAATTCATCTATCTATATAGCATTGAACAGTGAAACCTAAACATAAAAACTGCTACTGTAGACGAACGCTTCAACCAAGAAGAACAAAATTTGGTGATCCAAGTGGGATTTGTGAACTGATCATTACCACCAAGTATCATCAAGATTGGGTGCAAAAATATTTGCTGGTATTTCGGAAACTCGTAATTTGTTGGAACCTTGGCAACGCCTCTCAAGGAAAGTGCTTTTTCACAGTCACTGCTTAGGGCTACTTGAAGCAGAAACAAATCATAGAGACAAAAGTGAGAACTCCTTTACTTTGTCAAGTTTCATAGAGCTACTACAAACCATGTTGGATTTAGAGTTCCAAATTCATCTATCTATATAGGAGAGAACAGAGTGAAACCTAAAAATATAAACTGCTACTGAAAACGAACACTTCAACATAGAAGAACAAAATTTGGTGAGTCATTTGGGATTTGTGTACCGATCGTAAACACCAAGTATCATCAAGATTGGGTGAAAAAATATTTGCTGGTATTTCGGAAACTCGTAATTTCTTGGAAGCTTGGCAACCCCTCTCAATGAAAGTGCATATCCACCGTCTTTGCCTAGGGCTACTTGAAGAGGAAACAAACAATAGAGACAAAATAGAGAACTCCTTTATTTTGAAAAGTTTCAAAGAGCCACTACAAACCATGTTGGATTTAGAGTTCCAAATTCATCTATCTTTATAGCAGAGAACAGTGAAACCTAAATATAAAAACTGCTACTGTAGACGAACGCTTCAAACAAGAAGAACAAAATTTGGTGATCCAAGTGGGATTTGTGAACTGATCATTACCACCAAGTATCATCAAGATTGGGTGAAAAAATATTTGCTGGTAATTCGGAAACTCGTAATTTGTTGGAACCTTGGCAACCCCTCTCAAGGAAAGTGCTTTTCCACAGTCACTGCTTAGGGCTACTTGAAGCGGAAACAAATCATAGAGACAAATGTGAGAACTCCTTTACTTTTTCAAGTTTCAAAAAGCTACTACATACCATGTTGGATTTAGAGATCCAAATTCATCTATCCATATAGGAGAGAACAGAGTGAAACCTAAATATAAAAATCGCTACTGTAGACAAAAGCTTCAACCTAGAAGAACAAAATTTGGTGAGCCATGTGGGATTTGTGTACTAATCATCACCACCAAGTATCATCAAGATTGGGTGAAAAAATATTTGCTGGTATTTCGGAAACTCGTTATTCCGTAGAAGCTTGGCAACCCCTCTCAATGAAAGTGCTTTTCCACAGTCTGTGCCTAGGGCTACTTGAAGAGGAAACAAACCACAGAGACAAAACTGAGAACTCCTTTATTTGTCAAGTTTCAAAGAGCTACTACAAACCATATTGGATTTAGAGTTCCAAATTCATCTATCCATATAGGAGAGAACATAGTGAAACCCAATTATAAAAACTGCTACTGTAGAAGAAGGCTTCAACCTAGAAGAACAAAATTTGGTGTGCCAAGTGGCATTTGTGTACCGATCTTCACCACCAAGTATCATCAAGATTGGGTGAAAAAATATTTGCTGGTTTTTCGTAAACTCGTAATTTCTTGGAAGCTTGGCAACCCCTCTCAATGAAAGTGCGTATCCACCGTCTGTGCCTAGGGCTACTTTAAGAGGAAACAAACCATGAAGACAAAACAGAGAACTCCTTTATTTTGTCAAGTTTCAAAGAGCCACTACAAACCATGTTGGATTTAGAGTTCCAAATTCATCTATCTATATAGCAGAGAACAGAGTGAAACCTAAACATAAAAACTACTACTGTAAACGAACGCTTCAAACTAGAAGAACAAAATTTGGTGAGCCAAGTGGGATTTGTGGACTTGTCATTACCACCACGTATCATCAAGATTGGGTGAAAAAATATTTGCTGATATTTCGGAAACTAGTATTTTCTTGGAAGCTTGGCAACCCCTCTCAATGAAAGTGCTTTTTCACAGTCTCTGCTTAGGGCTACTTGAAGCGGAAACAAATCATAGAGACAAAATGAGAACTCCTTTATTTTGTCAAGGTTCAAAGAGCTACTACAAACCATGTTGGATTTAGGGTTCCAAATTCATCTATCTATATAGGAGAGAACAGAGTGAAGCCTAAAAATAAAAACTGCTACTGAAAACGAACGCTTCAACATAGAAGAACAAAATTTGGTGAGTCAAGTGGGATTTGTGAACCGATCGTAAAC
>NW_027511207.1:0-27391 GCF_048772815.1 Callospermophilus lateralis | reverse complement strand
TAGCAGTTTTTATATTTAGGTTTCCCTCTGTTCTCTCCTATATAGAAAGATGAATTTGGAACTCTAAATCCAACATGGTTTGTAGTAGCTCTTTGAAACTTGACAAAATAAAGGAGTTCTCAGTTTTGTCTCTATGGTTTGTTTCCTCTTCAAGTAGCCCTAGGCACAGACTGTGGAAAGCACTTTCATTGAGATGGGTTGCCAATCTTCTAATAAATAACGAGTTTCCGAAATACCAGCAAATATTTTTTCACACAATCTTGTTGATACTTGGTGGTAATGATCAGTACACAAATCCACTTGGCTCACCAAATTTTGTTCTTCTAGGTTGAAGCGTTCGTCTACAGTTGCAGTTTTTATATTTAGGTTTCTCTCTGTTCTCTCCTATATAGATAGATGAATTTGGAACTCTAAATCCAACAGGGTTTGTAGTAGCTCTTTGAAACTTGACAAAATAAAGGAGGTCTCAGATTTGTCTCTATGGTTTGTTTCCTCTTCAAGTAGCCCTAGGCACAGACTGTGGAAAAGCACTTTAATTGAGAGGGGTTGCCAAGCTTCTAAGAATAACGAGTGTCAAAATACCAGCAAATATTTTTTCACCCAAATTGATGATTCTTGGTGGTAATGATCAGTTCACAAATCCCACTTGGCTCACGAACTTTTGTTCTTCTAGTTTGAAGCTTTCGTCTACAGTAGCAGTTTTTATATTTAGGTTCCCTTTGTTCTCTCATATATAGATAGATGAATTTGGAACTCTAAATCCAACATGTTTTGTAGTAGCTCTTTGAAACTTGACTAAATAAAGGAGTTCTCAAATTTGCCTCTATGATTTGTTTCCTCTTAAAGTAGCCCTAGGCACAGACTGTGGAATAGCACTTTCATTGAGAGGGGTTGCCAAGCTTCTAAGAAATAACGAGTTTCCAAAATACCAGCAAATATTTTTTCACCCAATCTTGATGATACTTGGTGGTAATGATCAGTACACAAATCCCACTTGGCTTACCAAATTTTGTTCTTCTAGGTTGAAGCGTTCGTCTACAGTAGCAGTTTTTATATTTAAGTTTCCCTCGGTTCTCTCCTATATAGATAGATGAATTTGGAACTCTAAATCCAACATTGTTTGTAGTAGCTCTTTGAAACTTGACAAAATAAAGGAGTTCTCCGATTTGTCTCTATGGTTTGTTTCCTCTTCAAGTAGCCCTAGGCACAGACTGTGGAAAAGCACTTTCATTGAGAGGGGTTGCCAAGCTTCTAAGAAATAACGAGTTTCCGAAATACCAGCAAATATTTTTTCACACAATCTTGTTGATACTTGGTGGTAATGATCAGTACACAAATCCCACTTGGCTCACCAAATTTTGTTCTTCTAGGTTGAAGCGTTCGTCTACAGTTGCAGTTTTTATATTTAGGTTTCTCTCTGTTCTCTCCTATATAGATAGATGAATTTGGAACTCTAAATCCAACAGGGTTTGTAGTAGCTCTTTGAAACTTGACAAAATAAAGGAGGTCTCAGATTTGTCTCTATGGTTTGTTTCCTCTTCAAGTAGCCCTAGGTACAGACTGTGGAAAAGCACTTTAATTGAGAGGGGTTGCCAAGCTTCTAAGAAACAACGAGTTTCGAAATACCAGCAAATATTTTTTCACCCAAATTTGATGATTCTTGGTGGTAATGATCAGTACACAAATACCACTTGGCTCACGAAATTTTGTTCTTCTAGTTTGAAGCTTTCGTCTACAGTAGCAGTTTTTATATTTAGGTTTCCCTTTGTTCTCTCATATATAGATAGATGAATTTCGAACTCTAAATCCAAAATGTTTTTTAGTAGCTCTTTGAAACTTGACAAAATAAAGGAGTTCTCAGTTTTGTCTCTATGGTTTGTTTCCTCTTCAAGTAGCCCTAGGCACAGACTGTGCAAAGCACTTTCATTGAGATGGGTTGCCAAGCTTCTAAGAAATAACGAGTTTCCGAAATACCAGCAAATATTTTTTCACACAATCTTGTTGAAACATGGTGGTAATGATCAGTACACAAATCCCACTTGGCTCACCAAATTTTGTTCTTCTAGGTTGAAGCGTTCATCTACAGTAGCAGTTTTTATATTTAGGTTTCTCTCTGTTCTCTCCTATATAGATAGATGAATTTGGAACTCTAAATCCAACAGGGTTTGTAGTAGCTCTTTGAATCTTGACAAAATTAAGGAGGTCTCAGATTTGTCTCTATGGTTTGTTTCCTCTTCAAGTAGCCCTAGGCACAGACTGTGGAAAAGCACTTTAATTGAGAGGTGTTGCCAAGCTTCTAAGAAATAACGAGTGTCGAAATACCAGCAAATATTTTTTCACCCAAATTTGATGATTCTTGGTGGTAATGATCAGTACACAAATCCCACTTGGCTCACCAAATTTTGTTCTTCTAGTTTGAAGCTTTCGTCTACAGTAGCAGTTTTTATATTTAGGTTTCCCTTTGTTCTCTCATATATAGATAGATGAATTTGGAACTCTAAATCCAACATGTTTTGTAGTAGCTCTTTGAAACTTGACAAAATAAAGGAGTTCTCAAATTTGACTCTATGATTTGTTTCCTCTTAAATTAGCCCTAGGCACAGACTGTGGAATAGCACTTTCATTGAGAGGGGTTGCCAAGCTTCTAAGAAATAACGAGTTTCCGAAATACCAGCAAATATTTTTTCACCCAATCTTGATGATACTTGGTGGTAATGATCAGTACACAAATCACACTTGGCTTACCAAATTTTGTTCTTCTAGGTTGAAGCGTTCGTCTACAGTAGCAGTTTTTATATTTAAGTTTCCCTCGGTTCTCTCCTATATAGATAGATGAATTTGGAACTCTAAATCCAACATGGTTTATAGTAGCTCTTTGAAACTTGACAAAATAAAGGAGTTCTCAGATTTGCCTCTATGGTTTGTTTCCTCTTCAAGTAGCCCTAGGCACAGACTGTGGAAAAGCACTTTCATTGAGAGAGGTTGCCAAGCTTCTAAGAAATAACGAGTTTCCGAAATACCAGCAAATATTTTTTCACCCAATCTTGATGATACTTGGAGCTAATGATCAGTACACAAATCCCACTTGGCTCACGAGATTTTGTTCTTCTTGGTTGAAGCGTTCGTCTACAGTAACAGTTTTTATATTTAGGTTTCCCTCTGTTCTCTCCTATATAGAAAGATGAATTTGGAACTTTAAATCCAACATGGTTTGTAGTAGCTCTTTGAAACTTGACAAAATAAAGGAGTTCTCAGTTTTGTCTCTATGGTTTGTTTCCTCTTCAAGTAGCCCTAGGCACAGACTGTGGAAAGCACTTTCATTGAGATGGGTTGCCAATCTTCTAAGAAATAACGAGTTTCCGAAATACCAGCAAATATTTTTTCACACAATCTTGTTGATACTTGGTGGTAATGATCAGTACACAAATCCCACTTGGCTCACCAAATTTTGTTCTTCTAGGTTGAAGCGTTCGTCTACAGTAGCAGTTTTTATATTTAGGTTTCTCTCTGTTCTCTCCTATATAGATAGATGAATTTGGAACTCTAAATCCAACAGGGTTTGTAGTAGCTCTTTGAAACTTGACAAAATAAAGGAGGTCTCAGATTTGTCTCTATGGTTTGTTTCCTCTTCAAGTAGCCCTAGGCAAGGCTGTGGAAAAGCACTTTAATTGAGAGGGGTTGCCAAGCTTCTAAGAAATAACGAGTGTCAAAATACCAGCAAATATTTTTTCACCCAAATTTGATGATTCTTGGTGGTAATGATCAGTTCACAAATCCCACTTGGCTCACGAAATTTTGTTCTTCTAGTTTGAAGCTTTCGTCTACAGTAGCAGTTTTTATATTTAGGTTTCCCTTTGTTCTCTCATATATAGATAGATGAATTTCGAACTCTAAATTTAACATGTTTTGTAGTAGCTCTTTGAAACTTGACAAAATAAAGGAGTTCTCAGTTTTGTCTCTATGGTTTGTTTCCTCTTCAAGTAGCCCTAGGCACAGACTGTGGAAAGCACTTTCATTGAGATGGGTTGCCAAGCTTCTAAGAAATTACGAGTTTCCAAAATACCAGCAAATATTATTTCTCACAATCTTGTTGATACTTGGTTTTGATGATCAGTATACAAATCCCACTTGGCTCACCAAATTTGTTCTTCTAGGTTGAAGCGTTCGTCTACAGTAGCAGTTTTTATATTTAGGTTTCTCTCTGTTCTCTCCTATATAGATAGATGAATTTGGAACACTAAATCCAACATGGTGTGTAGTAGCTTATTGAAACTTGACAAAATAAAGGAGGTCTCAGATTTGTCTCTATGGTTTGTTTCCTCTTCAAGTAGCCGTAGGCACAGACTGTGGGAAAGCACTTTCGTTGAGAGGGGTTGCCAAGCTTCTAAGAAATAACGAGTTTCGTAATACCAGCAAATATTTTTTCACCCAAATTTGATGATTCTTGGTGGTAATGATCAGTACACAAATCCCACTTGGCTCACGAAATTTTGTTCTTCTAGGTTGAAGCGTTCGTCTACAGTAGCAGTTTTTATATTTAAGTTTCCCTCGGTTCTCTCCTATATAGATAGATGAATTTGGAACTCTAAATCCAACATGGTTTGTAGTAGCTCTTTGAAACTTGACAAAATAAAGGAGTTCTCCGATTTTTCTCTATGGTTTGTTTCCTCTTCAAGTAGCCCTAGGCACAGACTTTGGAAAAGCACTTTCATTGAGAGGGGTTGCCAAGCTTCTAAGAAATAACGAGTTTCCGAAATACCAGCAAATATTTTTTCACCCAATCTTGATGATACTTGGAGCTAATGATCAGTACACAAATCCCACTTGGCTCACCAAGTTTTGTTCTTCTTGGTTGAAGCGTTCGTCTACAGTAGTAGTTTTTATATTTAGGTTTCCCTCTGTTCTCTCCTATATAGAAAGATGAATTTGGAACTCTAAATCCAACATGGTTTGTAGTAGCTCTTTGAAACTTGACAAAATAAAGGAGTTCTCAGTTTTGTCTCTATGGTTGGTTTCCTCTTCAAGTAGCCCTAGGCACAGACTGTGGAAAGCACTTTCATTGAGATGGGTTGCCAAGCTTCTAAGAAATAACGAGTTTCCGAAATACCAGCAAATATTTTTTCACACAATCTTGTTGATACTTGGTGGTAATGATCAGTACACAAATCCCACTTGGCTCACCAAATTTTGTTCTTCTAGGTTGAAGCGTTCGTCTACAGTAGCAGTTTTTTTATTTAGGTTTCTCTCTGTTCTCTCCTATATAGATAGATGAATTTGGAACTCTAAATCCAACAGGGTTTGTAGTAGCTCTTTGAAACTTGACAAAATAAAGGGGGTCTCAGATTTGTCTCTATGGTTTGTTTCCTCTTCAAGTAGCCCTAGGCACAGACTGTGGAAAAGCACTTTAATTGAGAGGGGTTGCCAAGCTTCTAAGAAATAACGAGTTTCGAAATACCAGCAAATATTTTTTCACCCACATTTGATGGTTCTTGGTGGTAATGATCAGTACACAAATCCCACTTGGCTCACGAAATTTTGTTCTTCTAGTTTGAATCTTTCGTCTACAGTAGCAGTTTTTATAATTAAGTTTCCCTCGGTTCTCTCCTATATAGGCAGATGAATTTGGAACTCTAAATCCAACATGGTTTGTAGTAGCTCTTTGAAACTTGACAAAATAAAGGAGTTCTCTGATTTTTCTCTATGGTTTGTTTCCTCTTCAAGTAGCCCTAGGCACAGACTTTGGAAAAGCACTTTCATTGAGAGGGGTTGCCAAGCTTCTAAGAAATAACGAGTTTCCGAAATACCAGCAAATATTTTTTCACACAATCTTGTTGATACTTGGTGGTAATGATCAGTACACAAATCCCACTTGGCTCACCAAATTTTGTTCTTCTAGGTTGAAGCGTTCGTCTACAGTAGCAGTTTTTATATTTAGGTTTCTCTCTGTTCTCTCCTATATAGATAGATGAATTGGGAACTCTAAATCCAACAGGGTTTGTAGTAGCTCTTTGAAACTTGACAAAATAAAGGAGGTCTCAGATTTGTCTCTATGGTTTGTTTCCTCTTCAAGTAGCCCTAGGCACAGACTGTGGAAAAGCACTTTAATTGAGAGGGGTTGCCAAGCTTCTAAGAAATAACGAGTTTCGAAATACCAGCAAATATTTTTTCACCCAAATTTGAAGGTTCTTGGTGGTAATGATCAGTACACAAATCCCACTTGGCTCACGAAATTTTGTTCTTCTAGTTTGAAGCTTTCGTCTACAGTAGCAGTTTTTATATTTAAGTTTCCCTCGGTTCTCTCCTATATAGGCAGATGAATTTGGAACTCTAAAACCAACATGGTTTGTAGTAGCTCTTTGAAACTTGACAAAATAAAGGAGTTCTCCGATTTTTCTCTATGGTTTGTTTCCTCTTCAAGTAGTCCTAGGCACAGACTTTGGAAAAGCACTTTCATTGAGAGGGGTTGCCAAGCTTCTAAGAAATAACGAGTTTCCGAAATACCAGCAAATATTTTTTCACCCAATCTTGATGATACTTGGAGCTAAGGATCAGTACACAAATCCCACTTGGCTCACCAAATTTTGTTCTTCTTGGTTGAAGCGTTCGTCTACAGTAGCAGTTTTTATATTTAGGTTTCCCTCTGTTCTCTCCTATATAGAAAGATGAATTTGGAACTCTAAATCCAACATGGTTTGTAGTAGCTCTTTGAAACTTGACAAAATAAAGGAGTTCTCAGTTTTGTCTCTATGGTTTGTTTCCTCTTCAAGTAGCCCTAGGCACAGACTGTGGAAAGCACTTTCATTGAGATGGGTTGCCAATCTTCTAAGAAATAACGAGTTTCCGAAATACCAGCAAATATTTTTTCACACAATCTTGTTGATACTTGGTGGTAATGATCAGTACACAAATCCCACTTGGCTCACCAAATTTTGTTCTTCTAGGTTGAAGCGTTCGTCTACAGTAGCAGTTTTTATATTTAGGTTTCTCTCTGTTCTCTCCTATATAGATAGATGAATTTGGAACTCTAAATCCAACAGGGTTTGTAGTAGCTCTTTGAAACTTGACAAAATAAAGGAGGTCTCAGATTTGTCTCTATGGTTTGTTTCCTCTTCAAGTAGCCCTAGGCAAGGCTGTGGAAAAGCACTTTAATTGAGAGGGGTTGCCAAGCTTCTAAGAAATAACGAGTTTCGAAATACCAGCAAATATTTTTTCACCCAAATTTGATGATCCTTGGTGGTAATGATCAGTACACAAATACCACTTGGCTCACGAAATTTTGTTCTTCTAGTTTGAAGCTTTCGTCTACAGTAGCAGTTTTTATATTTAGGTTTCCCTTTGTTCTCTCATATATAGATAGATGAATTTCGAACTCTAAATTTAACATGTTTTGTAGTAGCTCTTTGAAACTTGACAAAATAAAGGAGTTCTCAGTTTTGTCTCTATGGTTTGTTTCCTCTTCAAGTAGCCCTAGGCACAGACTGTGGAAAGCACTTTCATTGAGATGGGTTGCCAAGCTTCTAAGAAATTACGAGTTTCCAAAATACCAGCAAATATTATTTCTCACAATCTTGTTGATACTTGGTTTTGATGATCAGTATACAAATCCCACTTGGCTCACCAAATTTGTTCTTCTAGGTTGAAGCGTTCGTCTACAGTAGCAGTTTTTATATTTAGGTTTCTCTCTGTTCTCTCCTATATAGATAGATGAATTTGGAACTCTAAATCCAACATGGTGTGTAGTAGCTTATTGAAACTTGACAAAATAAAGGAGGTCTCAGATTTGTCTCTATGGTTTGTTTCCTCTTCAAGTAGCCGTAGGCACAGACTGTGGGAAAGCACTTTCGTTGAGAGGGGTTGCCAAGCTTCTAAGAAATAACGAGTTTCGAAATACCAGCAAATATTTTTTCACCCAAATTTGATGATTCTTGGTGGTAATGATCAGTACACAAATCCCACTTGGCTCACGAAATTTTGTTCTTCTAGGTTGAAGCGTTCGTCTACAGTAGCAGTTTTTATATTTAAGTTTCCCTCGGTTCTCTCCTATATAGATAGATGAATTTGGAACTCTAAATCCAACATGGTTTGTAGTAGCTCTTTGAAACTTGACAAAATAAAAGAGTTCTCCGATTTTTCTCTATGGTTTGTTTCCTCTTCAAGTAGCCCTAGGCACAGACTTTGGAAAAGCACTTTCATTGAGAGGGGTTGCCAAGCTTCTAAGAAATAACGAGTTTCCGAAATACCAGCAAATATTTTTTCACCCAATCTTGATGATACTTGGAGCTAATGATCAGTACACAAATCCCACTTGGCTCACCAAGTTTTGTTCTTCTTGGTTGAAGCGTTCGTCTACAGTAGCAGTTTTTATATTTAGGTTTCCCTCTGTTCTCTCCTATATAGAAAGATGAATTTGGAACTCTAAATCCAACATGGTTTGTAGTAGCTCTTTGAAACTTGACAAAATAAAGGAGTTCTCAGTTTTGTCTCTATGGTTGGTTTCCTCTTCAAGTAGCCCTAGGCACAGACTGTGGAAAGCACTTTCATTGAGATGGGTTGCCAAGCTTCTAAGAAATAACGAGTTTCCGAAATACCAGCAAATATTTTTTCACACAATCTTGTTGATACTTGGTGGTAATGATCAGTACACAAATCCCACTTGGCTCACCAAATTTTGTTCTTCTAGGTTGAAGCGTTCGTCTACAGTAGCAGTTTTTTTATTTAGGTTTCTCTCTGTTCTCTCCTATATAGATAGATGAATTTGGAACTCTAAATCCAACAGGGTTTGTAGTAGCTCTTTGAAACTTGACAAAATAAAGGAGGTCTCTGATTTGTCTCTATGGTTTGTTTCCTCTTCAAGTAGCCCTAAGAACAGACTGTGGAAAAGCACTTTAATTGAGAGGGGTTGCCAAGCTTCTAAGAAATAACGAGTGTCGAAATACCAGCAAATATTTTTTCACCCAAATTTGATGATTCTTGGTGGTAATGATCAGCACACAAATCCCACTTGGCTCACGAAATTTTGTTCTTCTAGTTTGAAGCTTTCGTCTACAGTAGCAGTTTTTATATTTAGGTTTCCCTTTGTTCTCTCATATATAGATAGATGAATTTGGAACTCTAAATCCAACATGTTTTGTAGTAGCTCTTTGAAACTTGACAAAATAAAGGAGTTCTCAAATTTGCCTCTATGGTTTGTTTCCTCTTCAAGTAGCCCTAGGCACAGACTGTGGAATAGCACTTTCATTGAGAGGGGTTGCCAAGCTTCTAAGAAGTAACGAGTTTCCGAAATACCAGCAAATATTTTTTCACCCAATCTTGATGATACTTGGTGGTAATGATCAGCACACAAATCCCACTTGGCTTACCAAATTTTGTTCTTCTAGGTTGAAGCGTTCATCTACAGTAGCAGTTTTTATATTTAAGTTTCCCTCGGTTCTCTCCTATATAGATAGATGAATTTGGAACTCTAAATCCAACATGGTTTGTAGTAGCTCTTTGAAACTTGACAAAATAAAGGAGTTCTCAGTTTTGTCTCTATGGTTTGTTTCCTCTTCAAGTAGCCCTAGGCACAGACTGTGGAAAAGCACTTTCATTGAGAGGGGTTGCCAAGCTTCTAAGAAATAACGAGTTTCCGAAATACCAGCAAATATTTTTTCACCCAAATTTGATGATTCTTGGTGGTAATGATCAGTACACAAATCCCACTTGGCTCACGAAATTTTGTTCTTCTAGCTTGAAGCTTTCGTCTACAGTAGCAGTTTTTATATTTAGGTTTCCCTTTGTTCTCTCGTATTTAGATAGATGAATTTGGAACTCTAAATCCAACATGGTTTGTAGTAGCTCTTTGAAACTTGACAAAATAAAGGAGTTCTCAGTTTTGTCTCTATGGTTTGTTTCCTCTTCAAGTAGCCCTAGGCACAGACTGTGGAAAGCACTTTCATTGAGATGGGTTGCCAATCTTCTAAGAAATAACGAGTTTCCGAAATACCAGCAAATATTTTTTCACACAATCTTGTTGATACTTGGTGGTAATGATCAGTACACAAATCCCACTTGGCTCACCAAATTTTGTTCTTCTAGGTTGAAGCGTTCGTCTACAGTAGCAGTTTTTATATTTAGGTTTCTCTCTGTTCTCTCCTATATAGATAGATGAATTTGGAACTCTAAATCCAACAGGGTTTGTAGTAGCTCTTTGAAACTTGACAAAATAAAGGAGGTCTCAGATTTGTCTCTATGGTTTGTTTCCTCTTCAAGTAGCCCTAGGCACAGACTGTGGAAAAGCACTTTAATTGAGAGGGGTTGCCAAGCTTCTAAGAAATAACGAGTTTCGAAATACCAGCAAATATTTTTTCACCCAAATTTGATGATCCTTGGTGGTAATGATCAGTACACAAATACCACTTGGCTCACGAAATTTTGTTCTTCTAGTTTGAAGCTTTCGTCTACAGTAGCAGTTTTTATATTTAGGTTTCCCTTTGTTCTCTCATATATAGATAGATGAATTTCGAACTCTAAATTTAACATGTTTTGTAGTAGCTCTTTGAAACTTGACAAAATAAAGGAGTTCTCAGTTTTGTCTCTATGGTTTGTTTCCTCTTCAAGTAGCCCTAGGCACAGACTGTGGAAAGCACTTTCATTGAGATGGGTTGCCAAGCTTCTAAGAAATTACGAGTTTCCAAAATACCAGCAAATATTATTTCTCACAATCTTGTTGATACTTGGTTTTGATGATCAGTATACAAATCCCACTTGGCTCACCAAATTTGTTCTTCTAGGTTGAAGCGTTCGTCTACAGTAGCAGTTTTTATATTTAGGTTTCTCTCTGTTCTCTCCTATATAGATAGATGAATTTGGAACTCTAAATCCAACATGGTGTGTAGTAGCTTATTGAAACTTGACAAAATAAAGGAGGTCTCAGATTTGTCTCTATGGTTTGTTTCCTCTTCAAGTAGCCGTAGGCACAGACTGTGGGAAAGCACTTTCGTTGAGAGGGGTTGCCAAGCTTCTAAGAAATAACGAGTTTCGAAATACCAGCAAATATTTTTTCACCCAAATTTGATGATTCTTGGTGGTAATGATCAGTACACAAATCCCACTTGGCTCACGAAATTTTGTTCTTCTAGGTTGAAGCGTTCGTCTACAGTAGCAGTTTTTATATTTAAGTTTCCCTCGGTTCTCTCCTATATAGATAGATGAATTTGGAACTCTAAATCCAACATGGTTTGTAGTAGCTCTTTGAAACTTGACAAAATAAAAGAGTTCTCCGATTTTTCTCTATGGTTTGTTTCCTCTTCAAGTAGCCCTAGGCACAGACTTTGGAAAAGCACTTTCATTGAGAGGGGTTGCCAAGCTTCTAAGAAATAACGAGTTTCCGAAATACCAGCAAATATTTTTTCACCCAATCTTGATGATACTTGGAGCTAATGATCAGTACACAAATCCCACTTGGCTCACCAAGTTTTGTTCTTCTTGGTTGAAGCGTTCGTCTACAGTAGCAGTTTTTATATTTAGGTTTCCCTCTGTTCTCTCCTATATAGAAAGATGAATTTGGAACTCTAAATCCAACATGGTTTGTAGTAGCTCTTTGAAACTTGACAAAATAAAGGAGTTCTCAGTTTTGTCTCTATGGTTGGTTTCCTCTTCAAGTAGCCCTAGGCACAGACTGTGGAAAGCACTTTCATTGAGATGGGTTGCCAAGCTTCTAAGAAATAACGAGTTTCCGAAATACCAGCAAATATTTTTTCACACAATCTTGTTGATACTTGGTGGTAATGATCAGTACACAAATCCCACTTGGCTCACCAAATTTTGTTCTTCTAGGTTGAAGCGTTCGTCTACAGTAGCAGTTTTTTTATTTAGGTTTCTCTCTGTTCTCTCCTATATAGATAGATGAATTTGGAACTCTAAATCCAACAGGGTTTGTAGTAGCTCTTTGAAACTTGACAAAATAAAGGAGGTCTCTGATTTGTCTCTATGGTTTGTTTCCTCTTCAAGTAGCCCTAAGAACAGACTGTGGAAAAGCACTTTAATTGAGAGGGGTTGCCAAGCTTCTAAGAAATAACGAGTGTCGAAATACCAGCAAATATTTTTTCACCCAAATTTGATGATTCTTGGTGGTAATGATCAGCACACAAATCCCACTTGGCTCACGAAATTTTGTTCTTCTAGTTTGAAGCTTTCGTCTACAGTAGCAGTTTTTATATTTAGGTTTCCCTTTGTTCTCTCATATATAGATAGATGAATTTGGAACTCTAAATCCAACATGTTTTGTAGTAGCTCTTTGAAACTTGACAAAATAAAGGAGTTCTCAAATTTGCCTCTATGGTTTGTTTCCTCTTCAAGTAGCCCTAGGCACAGACTGTGGAATAGCACTTTCATTGAGAGGGGTTGCCAAGCTTCTAAGAAGTAACGAGTTTCCGAAATACCAGCAAATATTTTTTCACCCAATCTTGATGATACTTGGTGGTAATGATCAGCACACAAATCCCACTTGGCTTACCAAATTTTGTTCTTCTAGGTTGAAGCGTTCATCTACAGTAGCAGTTTTTATATTTAAGTTTCCCTCGGTTCTCTCCTATATAGATAGATGAATTTGGAACTCTAAATCCAACATGGTTTGTAGTAGCTCTTTGAAACTTGACAAAATAAAGGAGTTCTCAGTTTTGTCTCTATGGTTTGTTTCCTCTTCAAGTAGCCCTAGGCACAGACTGTGGAAAAGCACTTTCATTGAGAGGGGTTGCCAAGCTTCTAAGAAATAACGAGTTTCCGAAATACCAGCAAATATTTTTTCACCCAAATTTGATGATTCTTGGTGGTAATGATCAGTACACAAATCCCACTTGGCTCACGAAATTTTGTTCTTCTAGCTTGAAGCTTTCGTCTACAGTAGCAGTTTTTATATTTAGGTTTCCCTTTGTTCTCTCGTATTTAGATAGATGAATTTGGAACTCTAAATCCAACATGGTTTGTAGTAGCTCTTTGAAACTTGACAAAATAAAGGAGTTCTCAGTTTTGTCTCTATGGTTTGTTTCCTCTTCAAGTAGCCCTAGGCACAGACTGTGGAAAGCACTTTCATTGAGATGGGTTGCCAATCTTCTAAGAAATAACGAGTTTCCGAAATACCAGCAAATATTTTTTCACACAATCTTGTTGATACTTGGTGGTAATGATCAGTACACAAATCCCACTTGGCTCACCAAATTTTGTTCTTCTAGGTTGAAGCGTTCGTCTACAGTAGCAGTTTTTATATTTAGGTTTCTCTCTGTTCTCTCCTATATAGATAGATGAATTTGGAACTCTAAATCCAACAGGGTTTGTAGTAGCTCTTTGAAACTTGACAAAATAAAGGAGGTCTCAGATTTGTCTCTATGGTTTGTTTCCTCTTCAAGTAGCCCTAGGCACAGACTGTGGAAAAGCACTTTAATTGAGAGGGGTTGCCAAGCTTCTAAGAAATAACGAGTTTCGAAATACCAGCAAATATTTTTTCACCCAAATTTGATGATCCTTGGTGGTAATGATCAGTACACAAATACCACTTGGCTCACGAAATTTTGTTCTTCTAGTTTGAAGCTTTCGTCTACAGTAGCAGTTTTTATATTTAGGTTTCCCTTTGTTCTCTCATATATAGATAGATGAATTTCGAACTCTAAATTTAACATGTTTTGTAGTAGCTCTTTGAAACTTGACAAAATAAAGGAGTTCTCAGTTTTGTCTCTATGGTTTGTTTCCTCTTCAAGTAGCCCTAGGCACAGACTGTGGAAAGCACTTTCATTGAGATGGGTTGCCAAGCTTCTAAGAAATTACGAGTTTCCAAAATACCAGCAAATATTATTTCTCACAATCTTGTTGATACTTGGTTTTGATGATCAGTATACAAATCCCACTTGGCTCACCAAATTTCTTCTTCTAGGTTGAAGCGTTCGTCTACAGTAGCAGTTTTTATATTTAGGTTTCTCTCTGTTCTCTCCTATATAGATAGATGAATTTGGAACTCTAAATCCAACATGGTGTGTAGTAGCTCTTTGAAACTTGACAAAATAAAGGAGGTCTCAGATTTGTCTCTATGGTTTGTTTCCTCTTCAAGTAGCCGTAGGCACAGACTGTGGGAAAGCACTTTCGTTGAGAGGGGTTGCCAAGCTTCTAAGGAATAACGAGTTTCGAAATACCAGCAAATATTTTTTCACCCAAATTTGATGATTCTTGGTGGTAATGATCAGTACACAAATCCGACTTGGCTCACGAAATTTTGTTCTTCTAGGTTGAAGCGTTCGTCTACAGTAGCAGTTTTTATATTTAAGTTTCCCTCGGTTCTCTCCTATATAGATAGATGAATTTGGAACTCTAAATCCAACATGGTTTGTAGTAGCTCTTTGAAACTTGACAAAATAAAGGAGTTCTCCGATTTTTCTCTATGGTTTGTTTCCTCTTCAAGTAGCCCTAGGCACAGACTTTGGAAAAGCACTTTCATTGAGAGGGGTTGCCAAGCTTCTAAGAAATAACGAGTTTCCGAAATACCAGCAAATATTTTTTCACCCAATCTTGATGATACTTGGAGCTAATGATCAGTACACAAATCCCACTTGGCTCACCAAGTTTTGTTCTTCTTGGTTGAAGCGTTCGTCTACAGTAGCAGTTTTTATATTTAGGTTTCCCTCTGTTCTCTCCTATATAGAAAGATGAATTTGGAACTCTAAATCCAACATGGTTTGTAGTAGCTCTTTGAAACTTGACAAAATAAAGGAGTTCTCAGTTTTGTCTCTATGGTTGGTTTCCTCTTCAAGTAGCCCTAGGCACAGACTGTGGAAAGCACTTTCATTGAGATGGGTTGCCAAGCTTCTAAGAAATAACGAGTTTCCGAAATACCAGCAAATATTTTTTCACACAATCTTGTTGATACTTGGTGGTAATGATCAGTACACAAATCCCACTTGGCTCACCAAATTTTGTTCTTCTAGGTTGAAGCGTTCGTCTACAGTAGCAGTTTTTTTATTTAGGTTTCTCTCTGTTCTCTCCTATATAGATAGATGAATTTGGAACTCTAAATCCAACAGGGTTTGTAGTAGCTCTTTGAAACTTGACAAAATAAAGGAGGTCTCAGATTTGTCTCTATGGTTTGTTTCCTCTTCAAGTAGCCCTAAGCACAGACTGTGGAAAAGCACTTTAATTGAGAGGGGTTGCCAAGCTTCTAAGAAATAACGAGTGTCGAAATACCAGCAAATATTTTTTCACCCAAATTTGATGATTCTTGGTGGTAATGATCAGTACACAAATCCCACTTGGCTCACGAAATTTTGTTCTTCTAGTTTGAAGCTTTCGTCTACAGTAGCAGTTTTTATATTTAGGTTTCCCTTTGTTCTCTCATATATAGATAGATGAATTTGGAACTCTAAATCCAACATGTTTTGTAGTAGCTCTTTGAAACTTGACAAAATAAAGGAGTTCTCAAATTTGCCTCTATGGTTGGTTTCCTCTTCAAGTAGCCCTAGGCACAGACTGTGAAATAGCACTTTCATTGAGAGGGGTTGCCAAGCTTCTAAGAAGTAACGAGTTTCCGAAATACCAGCAAATATTTTTTCACCCAATCTTGATGATACTTGGTGGTAATGATCAGCACACAAATCCCACTTGGTTTACCAAATTTTGTTCTTCTAGGTTGAAGCGTTCATCTACAGTAGCAGTTTTTATATTTAAGTTTCCCTCGGTTCTCTCCTATATAGATAGATGAATTTGGAACTCTAAATCCAACATGGTTTGTAGTAGCTCTTTGAAACTTGACAAAATAAAGGAGTTCTCAGTTTTGTCTCTATGGTTTGTTTCCTCTTCAAGTAGCCCTAGGCACAGACTGTGGAAAAGCACTTTCATTGAGAGGGGTTGCCAAGCTTCTAAGAAATAAGGAGTTTCCGAAATACCAGCAAATATTTTTTCACCCAAATTTGATGATTCTTGGTGGTAATGATCAGTACACAAATCCCACTTGGCTCACGAAATTTTGTTCTTCTAGTTTGAAGCTTTCGTCTACAGTAGCAGTTTTTATATTTAGGTTTCCCTTTGTTCTCTCGTATTTAGATAGATGAATTTGGAACTCTAAATCCAACATGGTTTGTAGTAGCTCTTTGAAACTTGACAAAATAAAGGAGTTCTCAGTTTTGTCTCTATGGTTTGTTTCCTCTTCAAGTAGCCCTAGGCACAGACTGTGGAAAGCACTTTCATTGAGATGGGTTGCCAATCTTCTAAGAAATAACGAGTTTCCGAAATACCAGCAAATATTTTTTCACACAATCTTGTTGATACTTGGTGGTAATGATCAGTACACAAATCCCACTTGGCTCACCAAATTTTGTTCTTCTAGGTTGAAGCGTTCGTCTACAGTAGCAGTTTTTATATTTAGGTTTCACTCTGTTTTCTCAAATATAGATAGATGAATTTGGAACTCTAAATCCAACATGGTTTGTAGTAGCTCTTTGAAACTTGAAAAAATAAAGGAGTTCTCAGTTTTGTCTCTATGGTTTGTTTCCTCTTAAAGTAGCCCTAGGCACAGACTGTGGAAAGCACTTTCATTGAGATGGGTTGCCAAGCTTCTAAGAAATAACGAGTTTCCGAAATACCAGCAAATATTTTTTCACACAATCTTGTTGATACTTGGTGGTAATGATCAGTACACAAATCCCACTTGGCTCACCAAATTTTGGTCTTCTAGGTTGAAGCGTAGGTCTACAGTAGCAGTTTTTATATTTAGGTTTCTCTCTGTTCTCTCCTATATAGATAGATGAATTTGGAACTCTAAATCCAACATGGTTTGGAGTAGCTCTTTGAAACTTGACAAAATAAAGGAGTTCTCAGATTTGTCTCTATGGTTTGTTTCCTCTTCAAAAGCCCTAGGCACAGACTGTGGAAAAGCACTTTCATTGAGAGGGGTTCCAAGCTTATAAGAAAAAACGAGTTTCCGAAATACCAGCAAATATTTTTTCACCCAATCTTGATGATACTTGGTGGTAATGATCAGTACACAAATCCCACTTGGCTTACCAAATTTTGTTCTTCTAGGTTGAAGCGTTCGTCTACAGTAGCAGTTTTTATATTTAGGTTTCCCTCTGTTCTCTCCTATATTGATAGATGAATTTGGAACTCTAAATCCAACATGGTTTTTAGTAGCTCCTTGAAACTTGACAAAATAAAGGAGTTCTCAGTTTTGTCTCTATGGTTTGTTTCCTCTTCAAGTAGCCCTAGGCACAGACTGTGGAAAAGCACTTTCATTGAGAGGGGTTGCCAAGCTTCTAAGAAATAACGAGTTTCCGAAATACCAGCAAATATTTTTTCACACAATCTTGTTGATACTTGGTGGTAATGATCAGTACACAAATCCCACTTGGCTCACCAAATTTTGTTCTTCTAGGTTGAAGCGTTCGTCTACAGTAGCAGTTTTTTTATTTAGGTTTCTCTCTGTTCTCTCCTATATAGATAGATGAATTTGGAACTCTAAATCCAACAGGGTTTGTAGTAGCCCTTTGAAACTTGACAAAATAAAGGAGGTCTCAGATTTGTCTCTATGGTTTGTTTCCTCTTCAAGTAGCCCTAAGAACAGACTGTGGAAAAGCACTTTAATTGAGAGGGGTTGCCAAGCTTCTAAGAAATAACGAGTGTCGAAATACCAGCAAATATTTTTTCACCCAAATTTGATGATTCTTGGTGGTAATGATCAGCACACAAATCCCACTTGGCTCACGAAATTTTGTTCTTCTAGTTTGAAGCTTTCGTCTACAGTAGCAGTTTTTATATTTAGGTTTCCCTTTGTTCTCTCATATATAGATAGATGAATTTGGAACTCTAAATCCAACATGTTTTGTAGTAGCTCTTTGAAACTTGACAAAATAAAGGAGTTCTCAAATTTGCCTCTATGGTTTGTTTCCTCTTCAAGTAGCCCTAGGCACAGACTGTGGAATAGCACTTTCATTGAGAGGGGTTGCCAAGCTTCTAAGAAGTAACGAGTTTCCGAAATACCAGCAAATATTTTTTCACCCAATCTTGATGATACTTGGTGGTAATGATCAGCACACAAATCCCACTTGGCTTACCAAATTTTGTTCTTCTAGGTTGAAGCGTTCATCTACAGTAGCAGTTTTTATATTTAAGTTTCCCTCGGTTCTCTCCTATATAGATAGATGAATTTGGAACTCTAAATCCAACATGGTTTGTAGTAGCTCTTTGAAACTTGACAAAATAAAGGAGTTCTCAGTTTTGTCTCTATGGTTTGTTTCCTCTTCAAGTAGCCCTAGGCACAGACTGTGGAAAAGCACTTTCATTGAGAGGGGTTGCCAAGCTTCTAAGAAATAACGAGTTTCCGAAATACCAGCAAATATTTTTTCACCCAAATTTGATGATTCTTGGTGGTAATGATCAGTACACAAATCCCACTTGGCTCACGAAATTTTGTTCTTCTAGCTTGAAGCTTTCGTCTACAGTAGCAGTTTTTATATTTAGGTTTCCCTTTGTTCTCTCGTATTTAGATAGATGAATTTGGAACTCTAAATCCAACATGGTTTGTAGTAGCTCTTTGAAACTTGACAAAATAAAGGAGTTCTCAGTTTTGTCTCTATGGTTTGTTTCCTCTTCAAGTAGCCCTAGGCACAGACTGTGGAAAGCACTTTCATTGAGATGGGTTGCCAATCTTCTAAGAAATAACGAGTTTCCGAAATACCAGCAAATATTTTTTCACACAATCTTGTTGATACTTGGTGGTAATGATCAGTACACAAATCCCACTTGGCTCACCAAATTTTGTTCTTCTAGGTTGAAGCGTTCGTCTACAGTAGCAGTTTTTATATTTAGGTTTCTCTCTGTTCTCTCCTATATAGATAGATGAATTTGGAACTCTAAATCCAACAGGGTTTGTAGTAGCTCTTTGAAACTTGAAAAATAAAGGAGGTCTCAGATTTGTCTCTATGGTTTGTTTCCTCTTCAAGTAGCCCTAGGCACAGACTGTGGAAAAGCACTTTAATTGAGAGGGGTTGCCAAGCTTCTAAGAAATAACGAGTTTCGAAATACCAGCAAATATTTTTTCACCCAAATTTGATGATCCTTGGTGGTAATGATCAGTACACAAATACCACTTGGCTCACGAAATTTTGTTCTTCTAGTTTGAAGCTTTCGTCTACAGTAGCAGTTTTTATATTTAGGTTTCCCTTTGTTCTCTCATATATAGATAGATGAATTTCGAACTCTAAATTTAACATGTTTTGTAGTAGCTCTTTGAAACTTGACAAAATAAAGGAGTTCTCAGTTTTGTCTCTATGGTTTGTTTCCTCTTCAAGTAGCCCTAGGCACAGACTGTGGAAAGCACTTTCATTGAGATGGGTTGCCAAGCTTCTAAGAAATTACGAGTTTCCAAAATACCAGCAAATATTATTTCTCACAATCTTGTTGATACTTGGTTTTGATGATCAGTATACAAATCCCACTTGGCTCACCAAATTTCTTCTTCTAGGTTGAAGCGTTCGTCTACAGTAGCAGTTTTTATATTTAGGTTTCTCTCTGTTCTCTCCTATATAGATAGATGAATTTGGAACTCTAAATCCAACATGGTGTGTAGTAGCTTATTGAAACTTGACAAAATAAAGGAGGTCTCAGATTTGTCTCTATGGTTTGTTTCCTCTTCAAGTAGCCGTAGGCACAGACTGTGGGAAAGCACTTTCGTTGAGAGGGGTTGCCAAGCTTCTAAGGAATAACGAGTTTCGAAATACCAGCAAATATTTTTTCACCCAAATTTGATGATTCTTGGTGGTAATGATCAGTACACAAATCCGACTTGGCTCACGAAATTTTGTTCTTCTAGGTTGAAGCGTTCGTCTACAGTAGCAGTTTTTATATTTAAGTTTCCCTCGGTTCTCTCCTATATAGATAGATGAATTTGGAACTCTAAATCCAACATGGTTTGTAGTAGCTCTTTGAAACTTGACAAAATAAAGGAGTTCTCCGATTTTTCTCTATGGTTTGTTTCCTCTTCAAGTAGCCCTAGGCACAGACTTTGGAAAAGCACTTTCATTGAGAGGGGTTGCCAAGCTTCTAAGAAATAACGAGTTTCCGAAATACCAGCAAATATTTTTTCACCCAATCTTGATGATACTTGGAGCTAATGATCAGTACACAAATCCCACTTGGCTCACCAAGTTTTGTTCTTCTTGGTTGAAGCGTTCGTCTACAGTAGCAGTTTTTATATTTAGGTTTCCCTCTGTTCTCTCCTATATAGAAAGATGAATTTGGAACTCTAAATCCAACATGGTTTGTAGTAGCTCTTTGAAACTTGACAAAATAAAGGAGTTCTCAGTTTTGTCTCTATGGTTGGTTTCCTCTTCAAGTAGCCCTAGGCACAGACTGTGGAAAGCACTTTCATTGAGATGGGTTGCCAAGCTTCTAAGAAATAACGAGTTTCCGAAATACCAGCAAATATTTTTTCACACAATCTTGTTGATACTTGGTGGTAATGATCAGTACACAAATCCCACTTGGCTCACCAAATTTTGTTCTTCTAGGTTGAAGCGTTCGTCTACAGTAGCAGTTTTTTTATTTAGGTTTCTCTCTGTTCTCTCCTATATAGATAGATGAATTTGGAACTCTAAATCCAACAGGGTTTGTAGTAGCTCTTTGAAACTTGACAAAATAAAGGAGGTCTCAGATTTGTCTCTATGGTTTGTTTCCTCTTCAAGTAGCCCTAAGCACAGACTGTGGAAAAGCACTTTAATTGAGAGGGGTTGCCAAGCTTCTAAGAAATAACGAGTGTCGAAATACCAGCAAATATTTTTTCACCCAAATTTGATGATTCTTGGTGGTAATGATCAGTACACAAATCCCACTTGGCTCACGAAATTTTGTTCTTCTAGTTTGAAGCTTTCGTCTACAGTAGCAGTTTTTATATTTAGGTTTCCCTTTGTTCTCTCATATATAGATAGATGAATTTGGAACTCTAAATCCAACATGTTTTGTAGTAGCTCTTTGAAACTTGACAAAATAAAGGAGTTCTCAAATTTGCCTCTATGGTTGGTTTCCTCTTCAAGTAGCCCTAGGCACAGACTGTGAAATAGCACTTTCATTGAGAGGGGTTGCCAAGCTTCTAAGAAGTAACGAGTTTCCGAAATACCAGCAAATATTTTTTCACCCAATCTTGATGATACTTGGTGGTAATGATCAGCACACAAATCCCACTTGGTTTACCAAATTTTGTTCTTCTAGGTTGAAGCGTTCATCTACAGTAGCAGTTTTTATATTTAAGTTTCCCTCGGTTCTCTCCTATATAGATAGATGAATTTGGAACTCTAAATCCAACATGGTTTGTAGTAGCTCTTTGAAACTTGACAAAATAAAGGAGTTCTCAGTTTTGTCTCTATGGTTTGTTTCCTCTTCAAGTAGCCCTAGGCACAGACTGTGGAAAAGCACTTTCATTGAGAGGGGTTGCCAAGCTTCTAAGAAATAAGGAGTTTCCGAAATACCAGCAAATATTTTTTCACCCAAATTTGATGATTCTTGGTGGTAATGATCAGTACACAAATCCCACTTGGCTCACGAAATTTTGTTCTTCTAGTTTGAAGCTTTCGTCTACAGTAGCAGTTTTTATATTTAGGTTTCCCTTTGTTCTCTCGTATTTAGATAGATGAATTTCTAACTCTAAATCCAACATGGTTTGTAGTAGCTCTTTGAAACTTGACAAAATAAAGGAGTTCTCAGTTTTGTCTCTATGGTTTGTTTCCTCTTCAAGTAGCCCTAGGCACAGACTGTGGAAAGCACTTTCATTGAGATGGGTTGCCAATCTTCTAAGAAATAACGAGTTTCCGAAATACCAGCAAATATTTTTTCACACAATCTTGTTGATACTTGGTGGTAATGATCAGTACACAAATCCCACTTGGCTCACCAAATTTTGTTCTTCTAGGTTGAAGCGTTCGTCTACAGTAGCAGTTTTTATATTTAGGTTTCACTCTGTTTTCTCAAATATAGATAGATGAATTTGGAACTCTAAATCCAACATGGTTTGTAGTAGCTCTTTGAAACTTGAAAAAATAAAGGAGTTCTCAGTTTTGTCTCTATGGTTTGTTTCCTCTTAAAGTAGCCCTAGGCACAGACTGTGGAAAGCACTTTCATTGAGATGGGTTGCCAAGCTTCTAAGAAATAACGAGTTTCCGAAATACCAGCAAATATTTTTTCACACAATCTTGTTGATACTTGGTGGTAATGATCAGTACACAAATCCCACTTGGCTCACCAAATTTTGGTCTTCTAGGTTGAAGCGTAGGTCTACAGTAGCAGTTTTTATATTTAGGTTTCTCTCTGTTCTCTCCTATATAGATAGATGAATTTGGAACTCTAAATCCAACATGGTTTGGAGTAGCTCTTTGAAACTTGACAAAATAAAGGAGTTCTCAGATTTGTCTCTATGGTTTGTTTCCTCTTCAAAAGCCCTAGGCACAGACTGTGGAAAAGCACTTTCATTGAGAGGGGTTCCAAGCTTATAAGAAAAAACGAGTTTCCGAAATACCAGCAAATATTTTTTCACCCAATCTTGATGATACTTGGTGGTAATGATCAGTACACAAATCCCACTTGGCTTACCAAATTTTGTTCTTCTAGGTTGAAGCGTTCGTCTACAGTAGCAGTTTTTATATTTAGGTTTCCCTCTGTTCTCTCCTATATTGATAGATGAATTTGGAACTCTAAATCCAACATGGTTTTTAGTAGCTCCTTGAAACTTGACAAAATAAAGGAGTTCTCAGTTTTGTCTCTATGGTTTGTTTCCTCTTCAAGTAGCCCTAGGCACAGACTGTGGAAAAGCACTTTCATTGAGAGGGGTTGCCAAGCTTCTAAGAAATAACGAGTTTCCGAAATACCAGCAAATATTTTTTCACACAATCTTGTTGATACTTGGTGGTAATGATCAGTACACAAATCCCACTTGGCTCACCAAATTTTGTTCTTCTAGGTTGAAGCGTTCGTCTACAGTAGCAGTTTTTTTATTTAGGTTTCTCTCTGTTCTCTCCTATATAGATAGATGAATTTGGAACTCTAAATCCAACAGGGTTTGTAGTAGCCCTTTGAAACTTGACAAAATAAAGGAGGTCTCAGATTTGTCTCTATGGTTTGTTTCCTCTTCAAGTAGCCCTAAGAACAGACTGTGGAAAAGCACTTTAATTGAGAGGGGTTGCCAAGCTTCTAAGAAATAACGAGTGTCGAAATACCAGCAAATATTTTTTCACCCAAATTTGATGATTCTTGGTGGTAATGATCAGCACACAAATCCCACTTGGCTCACGAAATTTTGTTCTTCTAGTTTGAAGCTTTCGTCTACAGTAGCAGTTTTTATATTTAGGTTTCCCTTTGTTCTCTCATATATAGATAGATGAATTTGGAACTCTAAATCCAACATGTTTTGTAGTAGCTCTTTGAAACTTGACAAAATAAAGGAGTTCTCAAATTTGCCTCTATGGTTTGTTTCCTCTTCAAGTAGCCCTAGGCACAGACTGTGGAATAGCACTTTCATTGAGAGGGGTTGCCAAGCTTCTAAGAAGTAACGAGTTTCCGAAATACCAGCAAATATTTTTTCACCCAATCTTGATGATACTTGGTGGTAATGATCAGCACACAAATCCCACTTGGCTTACCAAATTTTGTTCTTCTAGGTTGAAGCGTTCATCTACAGTAGCAGTTTTTATATTTAAGTTTCCCTCGGTTCTCTCCTATATAGATAGATGAATTTGGAACTCTAAATCCAACATGGTTTGTAGTAGCTCTTTGAAACTTGACAAAATAAAGGAGTTCTCAGTTTTGTCTCTATGGTTTCTTTCCTCTTCAAGTAGCCCTAGGCACAGACTGTGGAAAAGCACTTTCATTGAGAGGGGTTGCCAAGCTTCTAAGAAATAACGAGTTTCCGAAATACCAGCAAATATTTTTTCACCCAAATTTGATGATTCTTGGTGGTAATGATCAGTACACAAATCCCACTTGGCTCACGAAATTTTGTTTTCTAGCTTGAAGCTTTCGTCTACAGTAGCAGTTTTTATATTTAGGTTTCCCTTTGTTCTCTCGTATTTAGATAGATGAATTTGGAACTCTAAATCCAACATGGTTTGTAGTAGCTCTTTGAAACTTGACAAAATAAAGGAGTTCTCAGTTTTGTCTCTATGGTTTGTTTCCTCTTCAAGTAGCCCTAGGCACAGACTGTGGAAAGCACTTTCATTGAGATGGGTTGCCAATCTTCTAAGAAATAACGAGTTTCCGAAATACCAGCAAATATTTTTTCACACAATCTTGTTGATACTTGGTGGTAATGATCAGTACACAAATCCCACTTGGCTCACCAAATTTTGTTCTTCTAGGTTGAAGCGTTCGTCTACAGTAGCAGTTTTTATATTTAGGTTTCTCTCTGTTCTCTCCTATATAGATAGATGAATTTGGAACTCTAAATCCAACAGGGTTTGTAGTAGCTCTTTGAAACTTGAAAAATAAAGGAGGTCTCAGATTTGTCTCTATGGTTTGTTTCCTCTTCAAGTAGCCCTAGGCACAGACTGTGGAAAAGCACTTTAATTGAGAGGGGTTGCCAAGCTTCTAAGAAATAACGAGTTTCGAAATACCAGCAAATATTTTTTCACCCAAATTTGATGATCCTTGGTGGTAATGATCAGTACACAAATACCACTTGGCTCACGAAATTTTGTTCTTCTAGTTTGAAGCTTTCGTCTACAGTAGCAGTTTTTATATTTAGGTTTCCCTTTGTTCTCTCATATATAGATAGATGAATTTCGAACTCTAAATTTAACATGTTTTGTAGTAGCTCTTTGAAACTTGACAAAATAAAGGAGTTCTCAGTTTTGTCTCTATGGTTTGTTTCCTCTTCAAGTAGCCCTAGGCACAGACTGTGGAAAGCACTTTCATTGAGATGGGTTGCCAAGCTTCTAAGAAATTACGAGTTTCCAAAATACCAGCAAATATTATTTCTCACAATCTTGTTGATACTTGGTTTTGATGATCAGTATACAAATCCCACTTGGCTCACCAAATTTCTTCTTCTAGGTTGAAGCGTTCGTCTACAGTAGCAGTTTTTATATTTAGGTTTCTCTCTGTTCTCTCCTATATAGATAGATGAATTTGGAACTCTAAATCCAACATGGTGTGTAGTAGCTTATTGAAACTTGACAAAATAAAGGAGGTCTCAGATTTGTCTCTATGGTTTGTTTCCTCTTCAAGTAGCCGTAGGCACAGACTGTGGGAAAGCACTTTCGTTGAGAGGGGTTGCCAAGCTTCTAAGGAATAACGAGTTTCGAAATACCAGCAAATATTTTTTCACCCAAATTTGATGATTCTTGGTGGTAATGATCAGTACACAAATCCGACTTGGCTCACGAAATTTTGTTCTTCTAGGTTGAAGCGTTCGTCTACAGTAGCAGTTTTTATATTTAAGTTTCCCTCGGTTCTCTCCTATATAGATAGATGAATTTGGAACTCTAAATCCAACATGGTTTGTAGTAGCTCTTTGAAACTTGACAAAATAAAGGAGTTCTCCGATTTTTCTCTATGGTTTGTTTCCTCTTCAAGTAGCCCTAGGCACAGACTTTGGAAAAGCACTTTCATTGAGAGGGGTTGCCAAGCTTCTAAGAAATAACGAGTTTCCGAAATACCAGCAAATATTTTTTCACCCAATCTTGATGATACTTGGAGCTAATGATCAGTACACAAATCCCACTTGGCTCACCAAGTTTTGTTCTTCTTGGTTGAAGCGTTCGTCTACAGTAGCAGTTTTTATATTTAGGTTTCCCTCTGTTCTCTCCTATATAGAAAGATGAATTTGGAACTCTAAATCCAACATGGTTTGTAGTAGCTCTTTGAAACTTGACAAAATAAAGGAGTTCTCAGTTTTGTCTCTATGGTTGGTTTCCTCTTCAAGTAGCCCTAGGCACAGACTGTGGAAAGCACTTTCATTGAGATGGGTTGCCAAGCTTCTAAGAAATAACGAGTTTCCGAAATACCAGCAAATATTTTTTCACACAATCTTGTTGATACTTGGTGGTAATGATCAGTACACAAATCCCACTTGGCTCACCAAATTTTGTTCTTCTAGGTTGAAGCGTTCGTCTACAGTAGCAGTTTTTTTATTTAGGTTTCTCTCTGTTCTCTCCTATATAGATAGATGAATTTGGAACTCTAAATCCAACAGGGTTTGTAGTAGCTCTTTGAAACTTGACAAAATAAAGGAGGTCTCAGATTTGTCTCTATGGTTTGTTTCCTCTTCAAGTAGCCCTAAGCACAGACTGTGGAAAAGCACTTTAATTGAGAGGGGTTGCCAAGCTTCTAAGAAATAACGAGTGTCGAAATACCAGCAAATATTTTTTCACCCAAATTTGATGATTCTTGGTGGTAATGATCAGTACACAAATCAAACTTGGCTCACGAAATTTTGTTCTTCTAGTTTGAAGCTTTCGTCTACAGTAGCAGTTTTTATATTTAGGTTTCCCTTTGTTCTCTCATATATAGATAGATGAATTTGGAACTCTAAATCCAACATGTTTTGTAGTAGCTCTTTGAAACTTGACAAAATAAAGGAGTTCTCAAATTTGCCTCTATGGTTTGTTTCCTCTTCAAGTAGCCCTAGGCACAGACTGTGGAATAGCACTTTCATTGAGAGGGGTTGCCAAGCTTCTAAGAAGTAACGAGTTTCCGAAATACCAGCAAATATTTTTTCACCCAATCTTGATGATACTTGGTGGTAATGATCAGCACACAAATCCCACTTGGCTTACCAAATTTTGTTCTTCTAGGTTGAAGCGTTCATCTACAGTAGCAGTTTTTATATTTAAGTTTCCCTCGGTTCTCTCCTATATAGATAGATGAATTTGGAACTCTAAATCCAACATGGTTTGTAGTAGCTCTTTGAAACTTGACAAAATAAAGGAGTTCTCAGTTTTGTCTCTATGGTTTGTTTCCTCTTCAAGTAGCCCTAGGCACAGACTGTGGAAAAGCACTTTCATTGAGAGGGGTTGCCAAGCTTCTAAGAAATAAGGAGTTTCCGAAATACCAGCAAATATTTTTTCACCCAAATTTGATGATTCTTGGTGGTAATGATCAGTACACAAATCCCACTTGGCTCACGAAATTTTGTTCTTCTAGTTTGAAGCTTTCGTCTACAGTAGCAGTTTTTATATTTAGGTTTCCCTTTGTTCTCTCGTATTTAGATAGATGAATTTGGAACTCTAAATCCAACATGGTTTGTAGTAGCTCTTTGAAACTTGACAAAATAAAGGAGTTCTCAGTTTTGTCTCTATGGTTTGTTTCCTCTTCAAGTAGCCCTAGGCACAGACTGTGGAAAGCACTTTCATTGAGAGGGGTTGGCAAGATTCTAAGAAATAACGAGTTTCCGAAATAC
>NW_027511206.1:0-27410 GCF_048772815.1 Callospermophilus lateralis | reverse complement strand
GAAACCTAAAAATTCAAAGTGCTACTGGAAACGAACGCTTGAACCTAGGAGAGTGAAAATTGGGCAGCCAAGTCAGCTTAGTGAACTGATCATTACCACCAAGTATCATCAAGATTTGGTGAAAAAATGTTTGCTGAGATTTCAGCAAACTAGTAGTTTTTTGGAAGGTTGGCAACCCCTTTAAAACGAAAGTGTTTTTCACCAGTCTCTGCATGGGGTACTTCAAGAGGAAACAAACAATAGAGATAGAACTTAGAACTACTTCATTTGGTCAAGTTTCAAGCAGCTAGCACAAACCGTGTTTGATTTAGAATTCCAAACACAGCTATCTATGTAGGAGAAAACAGAGTGAAACCTAAAAATTCAAACAGACACTGGAAAGGAAAGCTTCAAACTAGAAGAATAAAATTTGGGCAGACAAGTGGGATTAGTGAACTGATCATTACCACCAAGTATCATCAAGATTTGGTGAAAAAATGTTTGCTGAGATTTCAGCAAACGAGTAGTTTTTTGGAAGCTTGGCAACCCCTTTAAAACGAAAGTGTTTTACGCCAGTCTCTGTATGGGGTACTTCAAGAGGAAACAAACCATAGAGATAGAACTTAGAACTACTACATTTGGTCAAGTTTCAAGGAGCTAGCACAAACCGTGTTTGATTTAGAGTTTCAAAGACATCTATCTATATAGCAGAAAACAGAGTGAAACCTAAAATTTCAAAGTGTTACTGGAAACGAACGCTTGAACCTAGAAGAGTGAAAATTGGGCAGCCAAGTGGGCTTAGTGAACTGATCATTACCACCAAGTATCATCAAGATTTGGTGAAAAAATGTTTGCTGAGATTTGAGCAAACTAGTAGTTTTTTGGAAGCTTGGCAACCCCTTTCAAACGAAAGTGTTTTTCGCCAGTCTCTGCATGGGATACTTCAAGAGGAAACAAACCATAGAGATAGAACTTAGAACTACTTCATTTGGTCAAGTTTCAAGGAGCTAGCACAAACCGTGTTTGATTTAGAGTTTCAACACATCTATCTATATAGCAGAAAACAGAGTGAAACCTAAAAATTCAAAGTGTTACTGGAAACGAACGCTTGAACCTAGAAGAGTGAAAATTGGGCAGCCAAGTGGGCTTAGTGAACTGATCATTACCACCAAGTATCATCAAGATTTGGTGAAAAAATGTTGCTGAGATTTCAGCAAACTAGTAGTTTTTTGGAAGCTTGGCAACCCCTTTCAAACGAAAGTGTTTTTCGCCAGTTTCTGCATGGGGTACTTCAAGAGGAAACAAACCATAGAGATAGAACATAGAACTACTTCATTTTGTCAAGTTTCAAGGAGCTAGCACAAACCGTGTTTGATTTAGAGTTTCAACACATCTATCTATATAGCAGAAAACAGAGTGAAACCTAAAAATTCAAAGTGTTACTGGAAACGAACGCTTGAACCTAGAAGAGTGAAAATTGGGCAGCCAAGTGGGCTTAGTGAACTGAACATTACCACCAAGTATCATCAAGATTTGGTGAAAAAATGTTTGCTGAGATTTCAGCAAACTAGTAGTTTTTTGGAAGGTTGGCAACCCCTTTTAAACGAAAGTGTTTTTCGCCAGTCTCTGCATGGGGTACTTCAAGAGGAAACAAACCATAGAGATAGAACTTAGAACTACTTCATTTGGTCAAGTTTCAAAGAGCTAGCACAAACCGTGTTTGATTTAGAGTTTCAACACATCTATCTATATAGCAGAAAACAGAGTGAAACCTAAAAATTCAAAGTGTTACTGGAAACGAACGCTTTAACCTAGAAGAGTGAAAATTGGGCAGCCAAGTGGGCTTTGTGAACTGATCATTACCACCAAGTATCATCAAGATTTGGTGAAAAAATGTTTGCTGAGATTTCAGCAAACTAGTAGTTTTTTGGAAGCATGGCAACCCCTTTCAAACGAAAGTGTTTTTCGCCAGTTTCTGCATGGGGTACTTCAAGAGGAAACAAACCATAGAGATAGAACTTAGAACTACTTCATTTGGTCAAGTTTCAAGGAGCTAGCACAAACCGTGTTTGATTTAGAGTTTCAACACATCTATCTATACAGCAGAAAACAGAGTGAAACCTAAAAATTCAAAGTGTTACTGGAAACGAACGCTTGAACCTAGAAGAGTGAAAATTGGGCAGCCAAGTGGGCTTAGTGATCTGATCATTACCACCAAGTATCATCAAGATTTGGTGAAAAAATATTTGCTGAGATTTCAGCAAACGAGTATTTTTTTGGAAGCTTGGCAACCCCTTTCAAACGAAAGTGTTCTTCGCCAGTCTCTGCATGGGGTACTTCAAGAGGAAACAAACCACAGAGATAGAACTTAGAACTACTTCATTTTGTCAAGTTTCACGGAGATAGCACAAACCGTGTTTGATTTAGAGTTTCAAAGACATCTATCTATATAGCAGAAAACAGAGTGAAACCTAAAATTTCAAAGTGTTACTGGAAACGAACGCTTGAACCTAGAAGAGTAAAAATTGGGCAGCCAAGTGGGCTTAGTGAACTGATCATTACCACCAAGTATCATCAAGTTTTGGTGAAAAAATGTTTGCTGAGATTTCAGCAAACTAGTAGTTTTTTGGAAGCTTGGCAACCCCTTTCAAATGAAAGTGTTTTTCGCCAGTCTCTGCATGGGGTACTTCAAGAGGAAAAAAACCATAGAGATAGAACTTAGAACTACTTCATTTGGTCAAGTTTCAAAGAGCTAGCACAAACCGTGTTTGATTTAGAGTTTCAAACACATCTATCTATATAGCAGAAAACAGAGTGAAACCTAAAAATTCAAAGTGTTACTGGAAACGAACGCTTGAACCTAGAAGAGTGAAAATTGGGCAGCCAAGTGTGCTTAGTGAACTGATCATTACCACCAAGTATCATCAAGGTTTGGTGAAAAAATGTTTGCTGAGATTTGAGCAAACTAGTAGTTTTTTGGAATCTTGGCAACCCCTTTTAAACGAAAGTGTTTTTCGCCAGTCTCTGCATGGGGTACTTCAAGAGGAAACAAACCATAGAGATAGAACTTAGAACTACTTCATTTGGTCAAGTTTCAAGGAGCTAGCACAAACCGTGTTTGATTTAGAGTTTCAACACATCTACCTATATAGCAGAAAACAGAGTGAAACCTAAAAATTCAAAGTGTTACTTGAAACGAACGCTTGAACCTAGAAGAGTGAAAATTGGGCAGCCAAGTGGGCTTAGTGAACTGATCATTACCACCAAGTATCATCAAGATTTGGTGAAAAAATGTTTGCTGAGATTTCAGCAAACCAGTATTTTTTTGGAAGCTTGGCAATCCCTTTCAAACGAAAGTGTTCTTCGCCAGTCTCTGCATGGGGTACTTCAAGAGGAAACAAACCACAGAGATAGAACTTAGAACTACTTCATTTTGTCAAGTTTCACGGAGATAGCACAAACCGTGTTTGATTTAGAGTTTCAAAGACATCTATCTATATAGCAGAAAACAGAGTGAAACCTAAAATTTCAAAGTGTTACTGGAAACGAACGCTTGAACCTAGAAGAGTAAAAATTGGGCAGCCAAGTGGGCTTAGTGAACTGATCATTACCACCAAGTATCATCAAGTTTTGGTGAAAAAATGTTTGCTGAGATTTCAGCAAACTAGTAGTTTTTTGGAAGCTTGGCAACCCCTTTCAAATGAAAGTGTTTTTCGCCAGTCTCTGCATGGGGTACTTCAAGAGGAAAAAAACCATAGAGATAGAACTTAGAACTACTTCATTTGGTCAAGTTTCAAAGAGCTAGCAAAAACCGTGTTTGATTTAGAGTTTCAAACACATCTATCTATATAGCAGAAAACAGAGTGAAACCTAAAAATTCAAAGTGTTACTGGAAACGAACGCTTGAACCTAGAAGAGTGAAAATTGGGCAGCCAAGTGGGCTTAGTGAACTGATCATTACCACCAAGTATCATCAAGGTTTGGTGAAAAAATGTTTGCTGAGATTTGAGCAAACTAGTAGTTTTTTGGAAGCTTGGCAACCCCTTTTAAATGAAAGTGTTTTTCGCCAGTCTCTGCATGGGGTACTTCAAGAGGAAACAAACCATAGAGATAGAACTTAGAACTACTTCATTTGGTCAAGTTTCAAGGAGCTAGCACAAACCGTGTTTGATTTAGAGTTTCAACACATCTATCTATATAGCAGAAAACAGAGTGAAACCTAAAAATTCAAAGTGTTACTGGAAACGAACGCTTGAACCTAGAAGAGTGAAAATTGGGCAGCCAAGTGGGCTTAGTGAACTGATCATTACCACCAAGTATCATCAAGATTTGGTGAAAAAATGTTTGCTGAGATTTCAGCAAACTAGTAGTTTTTTGGAAGCATGGCAACCCCTTTCAAACGAAAGTGTTTTTCGCCAGTTTCTGCATGGGGTACTTCAAGAGGAAACAAACCATAGAGATAGAACTTAGAACTACTTCATTTGGTCAAGTTTCAAGGAGCTAGCACAAACCGTGTTTGATTTAGAGTTTCAACACATCTATCTATATAGCAGAAAACAGAGTGAAACCTAAATATTCAAAGTGTTACTGGAAACGAATGCTTCAAACTAGAAGAATAAAATTTGGGCAGACAAGTGGGATTAGTGAACTGATCATTACCACCAAGTATCATCAAGATTTGGTGAAAAAATGTTTGCTGAGATTTCAGCAAACTAGTAGTTTTTTGGAAGCTTGGCAACCCCTTTAAAACGAAAGTGTTTTTCGCCAGTCTCTGCATGGGGTACTTCAAGAGGAAACAAACAATAGAGATAGAACTTAGAACTACTACATTTGGTCAAGTTTCAAGGAGCTAGCACAAACCGTGTTTGATTTAGAGTTTCAAAGACATCTATCTATATAGCAGAAAACAGAGTGAAACCTAAAATTTCAAAGTGTTACTGGAAACGAACGCTTGAACCTAGAAGAGTGAAAATTGGGCAGCCAAGTGGGCTTAGTGAACTGATCATTACCACCAAGTATCATCAAGATTTGGTGAAAAAATGTTTGCTGAGATTTGAGCAAACTAGTAGTTTTTTGGAAGCTTGGCAACCCCTTTCAAACGAAAGTGTTTTTCGCCAGTCTCTGCATGGGATACTTCAAGAGGAAACAAACCATAGAGATAGAACTTAGAACTACTTCATTTGGTCAAGTTTCAAGGAGCTAGCACAAACCGTGTTTGATTTAGAGTTTCAACACATCTATCTATATAGCAGAAAACAGAGTGAAACCTTAAAATTCAAAGTGTTACTGGAAACGAACGCTTGAACCTAGAAGAGTGAAAATTTGGCAGCCAAGTGGGCTTAGTGAACTGATCATTACCACCAAGTATCATCAAGATTTGGTGAAAAAATGTTGCTGAGATTTCAGCAAACTAGTAGTTTTTTGGAAGCATGGCAACCCCTTTCAAACGAAAGTGTTTTTCGCCGGTTTGTGCATGGGGTACTTCAAGAGGAAACAAAACATAGAGATAGAACTTAGAACTACTTCATTTGGTCAAGTTTCAAGGAGCTAGCACAAACCGTGTTTGATTTAGAGTTTCAAACACATCTATCTATATAGCAGAAAACAGAGTGAAACCTAAAAATTCAAAGTGTTACTGGAAACGAACGCTTGAACCTAGAAGAGTGAAAATTGGGCAGCCAAGTGGGCTTAGTGAACTGATCATTACCACCAAGTATCATCAAGTTTTGGTGAAAAAATGTTTGCTGAGATTTGAGCAAACTAGTAGTTTTTTGGAAGCTTGGCAACCCCTTTTAAACGAAAGTGTTTTTCGCCAGTCTCTGCATGGGGTACTTCAAGAGGAAACAAACCATAGAGATAGAACTTAGAACTACTTCATTTGGTCAAGTTTCAAGGAGCTAGCACAAACCGTGTTTGATTTAGAGTTTCAAACACATCTATCTATATAGCAGAAAACAGAGTGAAACCTAAAAATTCAAACTGTTACTGGAAACGAACGCTTGAACCTAGAAGACTGAAAGTTGGGCAGCCAAGTGGGATTAGTGAACTGATCATTACCACCAAGTATCATCAAGATTTGGTGAAAAAATGTTTGCTGAGATTTCAGCAAACGAGTAGTTTTTTGGAAGCTTGGCAACCCCTTTCAAACGAATGTGTTCTTCGCCAGTCTCTGCATGGGGTACTTCAAGAGGAAACAAACCATAGAGATAGAACTTAGAACTACTTCATTTGGTCAAGTTTCAAGGAGCTAGCACAAACCGTGTTTGATTTAGAGTTTCAACACATCTATCTATATAGCAGAAAACAGAGTGAAACCTAAAAATTCAAAGTGTTACTGGAAACGAACGCTTGAACCTAGAAGAGTGAAAATTGGGCAGCCAAGTCGGCTTAGTGAACTGATCATTACCACCAAGTATCATCAAGATTTGGTGAAAAAATGTTTGCTGAGATTTCAGCAAACTAGTATTTTTTTGGAAGGTTGGCAACCCCTTTAAAACGAAAGTGTTTTTCACCAGTCTCTGCATGGGGTACTTCAAGAGGAAACAAACCATAGAGATAGAACTTAGAACTACTTCATTTGGTCAAGTTTCAAGGAGCTAGCACAAACCGTGTTTGATTTAGAATTCCAAACACAGCTATCTATGTAGGAGAAAACAGAGTGAAACCTAAAAATTCAAACAGACACTGGAAAGGAAAGCTTCAAACTAGAAGAATAAAATTTGGGCAGACAAGTGGGATTAGTGAACTGATCATTACCACCAAGTATCATCAAGATTTGGTGAAAAAATGTTTGCTGAGATTTCAGCAAACGAGTAGTTTTTTGGAAGCTTGGCAACCCCTTTAAAACGAAAGTGTTTTACGCCAGTCTCTGTATGGGGTACTTCAAGAGGAAACAAACCATAGAGATAGAACTTAGAACTACTACATTTGGTCAAGTTTCAAGGAGCTAGCACAAACCGTGTTTGATTTAGAGTTTCAAACACATCTATCTATATAGCAGAAAACAGAGTGAAACCTAAAATTTCAAAGTGTTACTGGAAACGAACGCTTGAACCTAGAAGAGTGAAAATTGGGCATCCAAGTGGGCTTAGTGAACTGATCATTACCACCAAGTATCATCAAGATTTGGTGAAAAAATGTTTGCTGAGATTTGAGCAAACTAGTAGTTTTTTGAAAGCTTGGCAACCCCTTTCAAACGAAAGTGTTTTTCGCCAGTCTCTGCATGGGATACTTCAAGAGGAAACAAACCATAGAGATAGAACTTAGAACTACTTCATTTGGTTAAGTTTCAAGGAGCTAGCACAAACCGTGTTTGATTTAGAGTTTCAACACATCTATCTATATAGCAGAAAACAGAGTGAAACCTAAAAATTCAAAGTGTTACTGGAAACGAACGCTTGAACCTAGAAGAGTGAAAATTGGGCAGCCAAGTGGGCTTAGTGAACTGATCATTACCACCAAGTATCATCAAGATTTGGTGAAAAAATGTTTGCTGAGATTTCAGGAAACTAGTAGTTTTTTGGAAGCTTGGCAACCCTTTTCAAACAAAAGTGTTCTTCGCCAGTCTCTGCATGGGGTACTTCAAGAGGAAACAAACCATCGAGATAGAACTTAGAACTACTACATTTTGTCAAGTTTCACGGAGCTAGCACAAACCGTGTTTGATTTAGAGTTTCAAACACATCTATCTATATAGCAGAAAACAGAGTGAAACCTAAAAATTCAAAGTGTTACTGGAAACGAACGCTTGAACCTACAAGAGTGAAAATTGGGCAGCCAAGTGGGCTTAGTGAACTGATCATTACCACCAAGTATCATCAAGATTTGGTGAAAAAATGTTTGCTGAGATTTCAGCAAACTAGTAGTTTTTTGGAAGCATGGCAACCCCTTTCAAACGAAAGTGTTTTTCGCCAGTTTCTGCATGGGGTACTTCAAGAGGAAACAAACCATAGAGATAGAACTTAGAACTACTTCATTTTGTCACGTTTCAAGGAGCTAGCACAAACCGTGTTTGATTTAGAGTTTCAACACATCTATCTATATAGCAGAAAACAGAGTGAAACCTAAAAATTCAAAGTGTTATTGGAAACGAACGCTTGAACCTAGAAGATTGAAAATTGGGCAGCCAAGTGGGTTTAGTGATCTGATCATTACCACCAAGTATCATCAAGATTTGGTGAAAAAATGTTTGCTGAGATTTCAGCAAACGAGTAGTTTTTTGAAAGCTTGGCAACCCCTTTCAAACGAATGTGTTCTTCGCCAGTCTCTGCATGGGGTACTTCAAGAGGAAACAAACCATAGAGATAGAACTTAGAACTACTTCATTTGGTCAAGTTTCAAGGAGCTAGCACAAACCGTGTTAGATTTAGAGTTTCAACACATCTATCTATATAGCAGAAAACAGAGTGAAACCTAAAAATTCAAAGTGCTACTGGAAACGAACGCTTGAACCTAGGAGAGTGAAAATTGGGCAGCCAAGTCAGCTTAGTGAACTGATCATTACCACCAAGTATCATCAAGATTTGGTGAAAAAATGTTTGCTGAGATTTCAGCAAACTAGTAGTTTTTTGGAAGGTTGGCAACCCCTTTAAAACGAAAGTGTTTTTCACCAGTCTCTGCATGGGGTACTTCAAGAGGAAACAAACCATAGAGATAGAACTTAGAACTACTTCATTTGGTCAAGTTTCAAGCAGCTAGCACAAACCGTGTTTGATTTAGAATTCCAAACACAGCTATCTATGTAGGAGAAAACAGAGTGAAACCTAAAAATTCAAACAGACACTGGAAAGGAAAGCTTCAAACTAGAAGAATAAAATTTGGGCAGACAAGTGGGATTAGTGAACTGATCATTACCACCAAGTATCATCAAGATTTGGTGAAAAAATGTTTGCTGAGATTTCAGCAAACGAGTAGTTTTTTGGAAGCTTGGCAACCCCTTTAAAACGAAAGTGTTTTACGCCAGTCTCTGTATGGGGTACTTCAAGAGGAAACAAACCATAGAGATAGAACTTAGAACTACTACATTTGGTCAAGTTTCAAGGAGCTAGCACAAACCGTGTTTGATTTAGAGTTTCAAAGACATCTATCTATATAGCAGAAAACAGAGTGAAACCTAAAATTTCAAAGTGTTACTGGAAACGAACGCTTGAACCTAGAAGAGTGAAAATTGGGCAGCCAAGTGGGCTTAGTGAACTGATCATTACCACCAAGTATCATCAAGATTTGGTGAAAAAATGTTGCTGAGATTTCAGCAAACTAGTAGTTTTTTGGAAGCATGGCAACCCCTTTCAAACGAAAGTGTTATTCGCCAGTTTCTGCATGGGGTACTTCAAGAGGAAACAAACCATAGAGATAGAACATAGAACTACTTCATTTTGTCAAGTTTCAAGGAGCTAGCACAAACCGTGTTTGATTTAGAGTTTCAACACATCTATCTATATAGCAGAAAACAGAGTGAAACCTAAAAATTCAAAGTGTTACTGGAAACGAACGCTTGAACCTAGAAGAGTGAAAATTGGGCAGCCAAGTGGGCTTAGTGAACTGAACATTACCACCAAGTATCATCAAGATTTGGTGAAAAAATGTTTGCTGAGATTTCAGCAAACTAGTAGTTTTTTGGAAGGTTGGCAACCCCTTTAAAACGAAAGTGTTTTTCACCAGTCTCTGCATGGGGAACTTCAAGAGGAAACAAACCATAGAGATAGAACTTAGAACTACTTCATTTGGTCAAGTTTCAAGGAGCTAGCACAAACCGTGTTTGATTTAGAATTCCAAACACAGCTATCTATGTAGGAGAAAACAGAGTGAAACCTAAAAATTCAAAGTGTTACTGGAAACGAACGCTTGAACCTAGAAGAGTGAAAATTGGGCAGCCAAGTGGGCTTAGTGATCTGATCATTACCAGCAAGTATCATCAAGATTTGGTGAAAAAATATTTGCTGAGATTTCAGCAAACGAGTATTTTTTTGGAAGCTTGGCAACCCCTTTCAAACGAAAGTGTTCTTCGCCAGTCTCTGCATGGGGTACTTCAAGAGGAAACAAACCATAGAGATAGAACTTAGAACTACTTCATTTTGTCAAGTTTCACGGAGATAGCACAAACCGTGTTTGATTTAGAGTTTCAAAGACATCTATCTATATAGCAGAAAACAGAGTGAAACCTAAAATTTCAAAGTGTTACTGGAAACGAACGCTTGAACCTAGAAGAGTAAAAATTGGGCAGCCAAGTGGGCTTAGTGAACTGATCATTACCACCAAGTATCATCAAGTTTTGGTGAAAAAATGTTTGCTGAGATTTCAGCAAACTAGTAGTTTTTTGGAAGCTTGGCAACCCCTTTCAAACGAAAGTGTTTTTCGCCAGTCTCTGCATGGGGTACTTCAAGAGGAAAAAAACCATAGAGATAGAACTTAGAACTACTTCATTTGGTCAAGTTTCAAGGAGCTAGCACAAACCGTGTTTGATTTAGATTTTCAAACACATCTATCTATATAGCAGAAAACAGAGTGAAACCTAAAAATTCAAAGTGTTACTGGAAACGAACGCTTGAACCTAGAAGAGTGAAAATTGGGCAGCCAAGTGGGCTTAGTGAACTGATCATTACCACCAAGTATCATCAAGATTTGGTGAAAAAATGTTTGCTGAGATTTGAGCAAACTAGTAGTTTTTTGAAAGCTTGGCAACCCCTTTCAAACGAAAGTGTTTCTCGCCAGTCTCTGCATGGGATACCTCAAGAGGAAACAAACCATAGAGATAGAACTTAGAACTACTTCATTTGGTTAAGTTTCAAGGAGCTAGCACAAACCGTGTTTGATTTAGAGATTCAACACATCTATCTATATAGCAGAAAACAGAGTGAAACCTAAAAATTCAAAGTGTTACTGGAAACGAACGCTTGAACCTAGAAGAGTGAAAATTGGGCAGCCAAGTGGGCTTAGTGAACTGATCATTACCACCAAGTATCATCAAGATTTGGTGAAAAAATGTTTGCTGAGATTTCAGGAAACTAGTAGTTTTTTGGAAGCTTGGCAACCCTTTTCAAACAAAAGTGTTCTTCGCCAGTCTCTGCATGGGGTACTTCAAGAGGAAACAAACCATCGAGATAGAACTTAGAACTACTACATTTTGTCAAGTTTCACGGAGCTAGCACAAACCGTGTTTGATTTAGAGTTTCAAACACATCTATCTATATAGCAGAAAACAGAGTGAAACCTAAAAATTCAAAGTGTTACTGGAAACGAACGCTTGAACCTACAAGAGTGAAAATTGGGCAGCCAAGTGGGCTTAGTGAACTGATCATTACCACCAAGTATCATCAAGATTTGGTGAAAAAATGTTTGCTGAGATTTCAGCAAACTAGTAGTTTTTTGGAAGCATGGCAACCCCTTTCAAACGAAAGTGTTTTTCGCCAGTTTCTGCATGGGGTACTTCAAGAGGAAACAAACCATAGAGATAGAACTTAGAACTACTTCATTTTGTCACGTTTCAAGGAGCTAGCACAAACCGTGTTTGATTTAGAGTTTCAACACATCTATCTATATAGCAGAAAACAGAGTGAAACCTAAAAATTCAAAGTGTTATTGGAAACGAACGCTTGAACCTAGAAGATTGAAAATTGGGCAGCCAAGTGGGTTTAGTGATCTGATCATTACCACCAAGTATCATCAAGATTTGGTGAAAAAATGTTTGCTGAGATTTCAGCAAACGAGTAGTTTTTTGAAAGCTTGGCAACCCCTTTCAAACGAATGTGTTCTTCGCCAGTCTCTGCATGGGGTACTTCAAGAGGAAACAAACCATAGAGATAGAACTTAGAACTACTTCATTTGGTCAAGTTTCAAGGAGCTAGCACAAACCGTGTTAGATTTAGAGTTTCAACACATCTATCTATATAGCAGAAAACAGAGTGAAACCTAAAAATTCAAAGTGCTACTGGAAACGAACGCTTGAACCTAGGAGAGTGAAAATTGGGCAGCCAAGTCAGCTTAGTGAACTGATCATTACCACCAAGTATCATCAAGATTTGGTGAAAAAATGTTTGCTGAGATTTCAGCAAACTAGTAGTTTTTTGGAAGGTTGGCAACCCCTTTAAAACGAAAGTGTTTTTCACCAGTCTCTGCATGGGGTACTTCAAGAGGAAACAAACCATAGAGATAGAACTTAGAACTACTTCATTTGGTCAAGTTTCAAGCAGCTAGCACAAACCGTGTTTGATTTAGAATTCCAAACACAGCTATCTATGTAGGAGAAAACAGAGTGAAACCTAAAAATTCAAACAGACACTGGAAAGGAAAGCTTCAAACTAGAAGAATAAAATTTGGGCAGACAAGTGGGATTAGTGAACTGATCATTACCACCAAGTATCATCAAGATTTGGTGAAAAAATGTTTGCTGAGATTTCAGCAAACGAGTAGTTTTTTGGAAGCTTGGCAACCCCTTTAAAACGAAAGTGTTTTACGCCAGTCTCTGCATGGGATACTTCAAGAGGAAACAAACCATAGAGATAGAACTTAGAACTACTTCATTTGGTCAAGTTTCAAGGAGCTAGCACAAACCGTGTTTGATTTAGAGTTTCAACACATCTATCTATATAGCAGAAAACAGAGTGAAACCTAAAAATTCAAAGTGTTACTGGAAACGAACGCTTGAACCTAGAAGAGTGAAAATTGGGCAGCCAAGTGGGCTTAGTGAACTGATCATTACCACCAAGTATCATCAAGATTTGGTGAAAAAATGTTGCTCAGATTTCAGCAAACTAGTAGTTTTTTGGAAGCATGGCAACCCCTTTCAAACGAAAGTGTTTTTCGCCAGTTTCTGCATGGGGTACTTCAAGAGGAAACAAACCATAGAGATAGAACATAGAACTACTTCATTTTGTCAAGTTTCAAGGAGCTAGCACAAACCGTGTTTGATTTAGAGTTTCAACACATCTATCTATATAGCAGAAAACAGAGTGAAACCTAAAAATTCAAAGTGTTACTGGAAACGAACGCTTGAACCTAGAAGAGTGAAAATTGGGCAGCCAAGTGGGCTTAGTGAACTGAACATTACCACCAAGTATCATCAAGATTTGGTGAAAAAATGTTTGCTGAGATTTCAGCAAACTAGTAGTTTTTTGGAAGGTTGGCAACCCCTTTAAAACGAAAGTGTTTTTCACCAGTCTCTGCATGGGGAACTTCAAGAGGAAACAAACCATAGAGATAGAACTTAGAACTACTTCATTTGGTCAAGTTTCAAGGAGCTAGCACAAACCGTGTTTGATTTAGAATTCCAAACACAGCTATCTATGTAGGAGAAAACAGAGTGAAACCTAAAAATTCAAACAGACACTGGAAAGGAAAGCTTCAAACTAGAAGAATAAAATTTGGGCAGACAAGTGGGATTAGTGAACTGATCATTACCACCAAGTATCATCAAGATTTGGTGAAAAAATGTTTGCTGAGATTTCAGCAAACTAGTAGTTTTTTGGAAGCTTGGCAACCCCTTCAAACGAAAGTGTTTTTCGCCAGTCTCTGCATGGGGTACTTCAAGAGGAAACAAACCATAGAGATAGAACTTAGAACTACTTCATTTGGTCAAGTTTCAAGGAGCTAGCACAAACCGTGTTTGATTTAGAGTTTCAACACATCTATCTATACAGCAGAAAACAGAGTGAAACCTAAAAATTCAAAGTGTTACTGGAAACGAACGCTTGAACCTAGAAGAGTGAAAAATGGGCAGCCAAGTGGGCTTAGTGATCTGATCATTACCACCAAGTATCATCAAGATTTGGTGAAAAAATGTTTGCTGAGATTTCAGCAAACCAGTATTTTTTTGGAAGCTTGGCAACCCCTTTCAAACGAAAGTGTTCTTCGCCAGTCTCTGCATGGGGTACTTCAAGAGGAAACAAACCATAGAGATAGAACTTAGAACTACTTCATTTTGTCAAGTTTCACGGAGATAGCACAAACCGTGTTTGATTTAGAGTTTCAAAGACATCTATCTATATAGCAGAAAACAGAGTGAAACCTAAAATTTCAAAGTGTTACTGGAAACGAACGCTTGAACCTAGAAGAGTAAAAATTGGGCAGCCAAGTGGGCTTAGTGAACTGATCATTACCACCAAGTATCATCAAGTTTTGGTGAAAAAATGTTTGCTGAGATTTCAGCAAACTAGTAGTTTTTTGGAAGCTTGGCAACCCCTTTCAAACGAAAGTGTTTATCGCCAGTCTCTGCATGGGGTACTTCAAGAGGAAAAAAACCATAGAGATAGAACTTAGAACTACTTCATTTGGTCAAGTTTCACGGAGCTAGCACAAACCGTGTTTGATTTAGAGTTTCAAACACATCTATCTATACAGCAGAAAACAGAGTGAAACCTAAAAATTCAAAGTGTTACTGGAAACGAACGCTTGAACCTAGAAGAGTGAAAATTGGGCAGCCAAGTGGGCTTAGTGAACTGATCATTACCACCAAGTATCATCAAGTTTTGGTGAAAAAATGTTTGCTGAGATTTGAGCAAACTAGTAGTTTTTTGGAAGCTTGGCAACCCCTTTTAAACGAAAGTGTTTTTCGCCAGTCTCTGCATGGGGTACTTCAAGAGGAAACAAACCATAGAGATAGAACTTAGAACTACTTCATTTGGTCAAGTTTCAAGGAGCTAGCACAAACCGTGTTTGATTTAGAGTTTCAACACATCTATCTATATAGCAGAAAACAGAGTGAAACCTAAAAATTCAAAGTGTTACTGGAAACGAACGCTTGAACCTAGAAGAGTGAAAATTGGGCAGCCAAGTGGGCTTAGTGAACTGATCATTACCACCAAGTATCATCAAGATTTGGTGAAAAAATGTTTGCTGAGATTTCAGCAAACTAGTAGTTTTTTGGAAGCATGGCAACCCCTTTCAAACGAAAGTGTTTTTCGCCAGTTTCTGCATGGGGTACTTCAAGAGGAAACAAACCATAGAGATAGAACTTAGAACTACTTCATTTGGTCAAGTTTCAAGGAGCTAGCACAAACCGTGTTTGATTTAGAGTTTCAACACATCTATCTATATAGCAGAAAACAGAGTGAAACCTAAAAATTCAAAGTGTTACTGGAAACGAACGCTTGAACCTAGAAGAGTGAAAATTGGGCAGCCAAGTGGGCTTAGTGAACTGATCATTACCACCAAGTATCATCAAGATTTGGTGAAGAAATGTTTGCTGAGATTTCAGCAAACGAGTAGTTTTTTGGAAGCTTGGCAACCCCTTTCAAACGAATGTGTTCTTCGCCAGTCTCTGCATAGGGTACTTCAAGAGGAAACAAACCATAGAGATAGAACTTAGAACTACTTCATTTTGTCAAGTTTCACGGAGCTAGCACAAACCGTGTTTGATTTAGAGTTTCAAACACATCTATCTATATAGCAGAAAACAGAGTGAAACCTAAAAATTCAAAGTGTTACTGGAAACGAACGCTTGAACCTACAAGAGTGAAAATTGGGCAGCCAAGTGGGCTTAGTGAACTGATCATTACCACCAAGTATCATCAAGATTTGGTGAAAAAATGTTTGCTGAGATTTCAGCAAACTAATAGTTTTTTGGAAGCATGGCAACCCCTTTCAAACGAAAGTGTTTTTCGCCAGTTTCTGCATGGGGTACTTCAAGAGGAAACAAACCATAGAGATAGAACTTAGAATTACTTCATTTTGTCAAGTTTCAAGGAGCTAGCACAAACCGTGTTTGATTTAGAGTTTGAACACATCTATCTATATAGCAGAAAACAGAGTGAAACCTAAAAATTCAAAGTGTTATTGGAATCGAACGCTTGAACCTAGAAGAGTGAAAATTGGGCAGCCAAGTGGGTTTAGTGATCTGATCATTACCACCAAGTATCATCAAGATTTGGTGAAAAAATGTTTGCTGAGATTTCAGCAAACGAGTAGTTTTTTGGAAGCTTGGCAACCCCTTTCAAACGAATGTGTTCTTCGCCAGTCTCTGCATGGGGTACTTCAAGAGGAAAAAAACCATAGAGATAGAACTTAGAACTACTTCATTTGGTCAAGTTTCAAGGAGCTAGCACAAACCGTGTTTGATTTAGAGTTTCAACACATCTATCTATATAGCAGAAAACAGAGTGAAACCTAAATATTCAAAGTGTTACTGGAAACGAACGCTTCAACCTAGAAGAGTGTAAATTGGGCAGCCAAGTGGGCTTAGTGAACTGATCATTACCACCAAGTATCATCAAGATTTGGTGAAAAAATGTTTGCTGAGATTTCAGCAAACTAGTAGTTTTTTGGATGGTTGGCAACCCCTTTAAAACGAAAGTGTTTTTCGCCAGTCTCTGCATGGGGTACTTCAAGAGGAAACAAACCATAGAGATAGAACTTAGAACTACTTCATTTGGTCAAGTTTCAAAGAGCTAGCACAAACCGTGTTTGATTTAGAGTTTCAACACATCTATCTATACAGCAGAAAACAGAGTGAAACCTAAAAATTCAAAGTGTTACTGGAAACGAACGATTGAACCTAGAAGAGTGAAAATTGGGCAGCCAAGTGGGCTTAGTGAACTGATCATTACCACCAAGTATCATCAAGATTTGGTGAAAAAATGTTTGCTGAGATTTCAGGAAACTAGTAGTTTTTTGGAAGCTTGGCAACCCCTTTCAAACGAAAGTGTTCTTCGCCAGTCTCTGCATGGGGTACTTCAAGAGGAAACAAACCATCGAGATAGAACTTAGAACTACTTCATTTTTTCAAGTTTCACGGAGCTAGCACAAACCGTGTTTGATTTAGAGTTTCAAACACATCTATCTATATAGCAGAAAACAGAGTGAAACCTAAAAATTCAAAGTGTTACTGGAAACGAACGCTTGAACCTACAAGAGTGAAAATTGGGCAGCCAAGTGGGCTTAGTGAACTGATCATTACCACCAAGTATCATCAAGATTTGGTGAAAAAATGTTGCTGAGATTTCAGCAAACTAGTAGTTTTTTGGAAGCATGGCAACCCCTTTCAAACGAAAGTGTTTTTCGTCAGTTTCTGCATGGGGTACTTCAAGAGGAAACAAACCATAGAGATAGAACTTAGAACTACTTCATTTTGTCAAGTTTCAAGGAGCTAGCACAAACCGTGTTTGATTTAGAATTCCAAACACAGCTATCTATCTAGGAGAAAACAGAGTGAAACCTAAAAATTCAAACAGACACTGGAAACGAAAGCTTCAAACTAGAAGAATAAAATTTGGGCAGACAAGTGGGATTAGTGAACTGATCATTACCACCAAGTATCATCAAGATTTGGTGAAAAAATGTTTGCTGAGATTTCAGCAAACTAGTAGTTTTTTGGAAGCTTGGCAACCCCTTTAAAACGAAAGTGTTTTTCGCCAGTCTCTGCATGGGGTACTTCAGGAGGAAACAAACCATAGAGATAGAACTTAGAACTACTTCATTTGGTCAAGTTACAAGGAGCTAGCACAAACCGTGTTTGATTTAGAGTTTCAAAGACATCTATCTATATAGCAGAAAACAGAGTGAAACCTAAAATTTCAAAGTGTTACTGGAAACGAACGCTTGAACCTAGAAGAGTAAAAATTGGGCAGCCAAGTGGGCTTAGTGAACTGATCATTACCACCAAGTATCATCAAGTTTTGGTGAAAAAATGTTTGCTGAGATTTCAGCAAACTAGTAGTTTTTTGGAAGCTTGGCAACCCCTTTCAAACGAAAGTGTTTTTCGCCAGTCTCTGCATGGGGTACTTCAAGAGGAAACAAACCATAGAGATAGAACTTAGAACTACTTCATTTGGTCAAGTTTCAAGGAGCTAGCACAAACCGTGTTTGATTTAGAGTTTCAACACATCTATCTATACAGCAGAAAACAGAGTGAAACCTAAAAATTCAAAGTGTTACTGGAAACGAACGCTTGAACCTAGAAGAGTGAAAATTGGGCAGCCAAGTGGGCTTAGTGATCTGATCATTACCACCAAGTATCATAAAGATTTGGTGAAAAAATGTTTGCTGAGATTTCAGCAAACGAGTATTTTTTTGGAAGCTTGGCAACCCCTTTCAAACGAAAGTGTTCTTCGCCAGTCTCTGCATGGGGTACTTCAAGAGGAAACAAACCATAGAGATAGAACTTAGAACTACTTCATTTTGTCAAGTTTCACGGAGATAGCACAAACCGTGTTTGATTTAGAGTTTCAAAGACATCTATCTATATAGCAGAAAACAGAGTGAAACCTAAAATTTCAAAGTGTTACTGGAAACGAACGCTTGAACCTAGAAGAGTGAAAGTTGGGCAGCCAAGTGGGATTAGTGAACTGATCATTACCACCAAGTATCATCAAGATTTGGTGAAAAAATGTTTGCTGAGATTTCAGCAAACTAGTAGTTTTTTGGAAGCTTGGCAACCCCTTTCAAACGAAAGTGTTTTTCGCCAGTCTCTGCATGGGGTACTTCCAGAGGAAAAAAACCATAGAGATAGAACTTAGAATTACTTCATTTGGTCAAGTTTCAAGGAGCTAGCACAAACCGTGTTTGATTTAGAGGTTCAAACACATCTATCTATATAGCAGAAAACAGAGTGAAACGTAAAAATTCAAAGTGTTACTGGAAACGAACGCTTGAACCTAGAAGAGTGAAAATTGGGCAGCCAAGTGGGCTTAGTGAACTGATCATTACCACCAAGTATCATCAAGTTTTGGTGAAAAAATGTTTGCTGAGATTTCAGCAAACTAGTAGTTTTTTGGAAGCTTGGCAACCCCTTTTAAACGAAAGTGTTTTTCGCCAGTCTCTGCATGGGGTACTTCAAGAGGAAACAAACCATAGAGATAGAACTTAGAACTACTTCATTTGGTCAAGTTTCAAGGAGCTAGCACAAACCGTGTTTGATTTAGAGTTTCAACACATCTATCTATATAGCAGAAAACAGAGTGAAACCTAAAAATTCAAAGTGTTACTGGAAACGAACGCTTTAACCTAGAAGAGTGAAAATTGGGCAGCCAAGTGGGCTTAGTGAACTGATCATTACCACCAAGTATCATCAAGATTTGGTGAAAAAATGTTTGCTGAGATTTCAGCAAACTAGTAGTTTTTTGGAAGCAGGGCAACCCCTTTCAAACGAAAGTGTTTTTCGCCAGTTTCTGCATGGGGTACTTCAAGAGGAAACAAACCATAGAGATAGAACTTAGAACTACTTCATTTTGTCAAGTTTCAAGGAGCTAGCACAAACCGTGTATGATTTAGAGTTTCAACACATCTATCTATATAGCAGAAAACAGAGTGAAAACTAAAAATTCAAAGTGTTACTGGAAACGAACGCTTGAACCTAGAAGAGTGAAAAATGGGCAGCCAAGTGGGCTTAGTGAACTGATCATTACCACCAAGTATCATCAAGATTTGGTGAAAAAATGTTTGCTGAGATTTCAGCAAACGAGTAGTTTTTTGGAAGCTTGGCAACCCCTTTCAAACGAATGTGTTCTTCGCCAGTCTCTGCATGGGGTACTTCAAGAGGAAACAAACCATAGAGATAGAACTTAGAACTACTTCATTTTGTCATGTTTCACGGAGCTAGCACAAACCGTGTTTGATTTAGAGTTTCAAACACATCTATCTATATAGCAGAAAACAGAGTGAAACCTAAAAATTCAAAGTGTTACTGGAAACGAACGCTTGAACCTACAAGAGTGAAAATTGGGCAGCCAAGTGGGCTTAGTGAACTGATCATTACCACCAAGTATCATCAAGATTTGGTGAAAAAATGTTTGCTGAGATTTCAGCAAACTAGTAGTTTTTTGGAAGCTTGGCAACCCCTTTCAAACGAAAGTGTTCTTCGCCAGTCTCTGCATGGGGTACTTCAAGAGGAAACAAACCATAGAGATAGAACTTAGAACTACTTCATTTTGTCAAGTTTCAAGGAGCTAGCACAAACCGTGTTTGATTTAGAGTTTCAAACACATCTATCTATATAGCAGAAAACAGAGTGAAACCTAAAAATTCAAACTGTTACCGGAAACGAACGCTTGAACCTACAAGAGTGAAAATTGGGCAGCCAAGTGGGCTTAGTGAACTGATCATTACCACCAAGTATCATCAAGATTTGGTGAAAAAATGTTTGCTGAGATTTCAGCAAACTAGTAGTTTTTTGGAAGCATGGCAACCCCTTTCAAACGAAAGTGTTTTTCGCCAGTTTCTGCATGGGGTACTTCAAGAGGAAACAAACCATAGAGATAGAACTTAGAACTACTTCATATTGTCAAGTTTCAAGGAGCTAGCACAAACCGTGTTTGATTTAGAGTTTCAAACACATCTATCTATATAGCAGAAAACAGTGTGAAACCTAAAAATTCAAAGTGTTACTGGAAACGAACGCTTGAACCTAGAAGAGTGAAAATTGTGCAGCCAAGTGGGCTTAGTGAACTGATCATTACCACCAAGTATGATCAAGATTTGGTGAAAAAATGTTTGCTGAGATTTCAGCAAACGAGTAGTTTTTTGGAAGCTTGGCAACCCCTTTCAAACGAAAGTGTTCTTCGCCAGTCTCTGCATGGGGTACTTCAAGAGGAAACAAACCATAGAGATAGAACTTAGAACTACTTCATTTTGTCAAGTTCACGGAGCTAGCACAGACCGGTTTGATTTAGAGTTTCAAACACATCTATCTATATAGCAGAAAACAGAGTGAAACCTAAAAATTCAAACTGTTACTGGAAACGAACGCTTGAACCTAGAAGAGTGAAAGTTGGGCAGCCAAGTGGGATTAGTGAACTGATCATTACCACCAAGTATCATCAAGATTTGGTGAAAAAATGTTGCTGAGATTTCAGCAAACTAGTAGTTTTTTGGAAGCATGGCAACCCCTTTCAAACGAAAGTGTTTTTCGCCGGTTTGTACATGGGGTACTTCAAGAGGAAACAAAACATAGAGATAGAACTTAGAACTACTTCATTTTGTCAAGTTTCAAGGAGCTAGCACAAACCGTGTTTGATTTAGAATTCCAAACACAGCTATCTATCTAGGAGAAAACAGAGTGAAACCTAAAAATTCAAACAGACACTGGAAACGAAAGCTTCAAACTAGAAGAATAAAATTTGGGCAGACAAGTGGGATTAGTGAACTGATCATTACCACCAAGTATCATCAAGATTTGGTGAAAAAATGTTTGCTGAGATTTCAGCAAACTAGTAGTTTTTTGGAAGCTTGGCAACCCCTTTTAAACGAAAGTGTTTTTCGCCAGTCTCTGCATGGGGTACTTCAAGAGGAAACAAACCATAGAGATAGAACTTAGAACTACTTCATTTGGTCAAGTTTCAAGGAGCTAGCACAAACCGTGTTTGATTTAGAGTTTCAACACATCTATCTATATAGCAGAAAACAGAGTGAAACCTAAAAATTCAAAGTGTTACTGGAAACGAACGCTTTAACCTAGAAGAGTGAAAATTGGGCAGCCAAGTGGGCTTAGTGAACTGATCATTACCACCAAGTTTCATCAAGATTTGGTGAAAAAATGTTTGCTGAGATTTCAGCAAACTAGTAGTTTTTTGGAAGCATGGCAACCCCTTTCAAACGAAAGTGTTTTTCGCCAGTTTCTGCATGGGGTACTTCAAGAGGAAACAAACCATAGAGATAGAACTTAGAACTACTTCATTTTGTCAAGTTTCAAGGAGCTAGCACAAACCGTGTATGATTTAGAGTTTCAACACATCTATCTATATAGCAGAAAACAGAGTGAAACCTAAAAATTCAAAGTGTTACTGGAAACGAACGCTTGAACCTAGAAGAGTGAAAATTGGGCAGCGAAGTGGGCTTAGTGAACTGATCATTACCACCAAGTATCATCAAGATTTGGTGAAAAAATGTTTGCTGAGATTTCAGCAAACGAGTAGTTTTTTGGAAGCTTGGCAACCCCTTTCAAACGAATGTGTTCTTCGCCAGTCTCTGCATGGGGTACTTCAAGAGGAAACAAACCATAGAGATAGAACTTAGAACTACTTCATTTTGTCAAGTTTCACGGAGCTAGCACAAACCGTGTTTGATTTAGAGTTTCAAACACATCTATCTATATAGCAGAAAACAGAGTGAAACCTAAAAATTCAAAGTGTTACTGGAAATGAACGCTTGAACCTACAAGAGTGAAAATTGGGCAGCCAAGTGGGCTTAGTGAACTGATCATTACCACCAAGTATCATCAAGATTTGGTGAAAAAATGTTTGCTGAGATTTCAGCAAACTAGTAGTTTTTTGGAAGCATGGCAACCCCTTTCAAACGAAAGTGTTTTTCGCCAGTTTCTGCATGGGGTACTTCAAGAGGAAACAAACCATAGAGATAGAACTTAGAACTACTTCATTTTGTCAAGATTCAAGGAGCTAGCACAAACCGTGTTTGATTTAGAGTTTCAACACATCTATCTATATAGCAAAAAACAGAGTGAAACCTAAAAATTCAAAGTGTTATTGTAAACGAACGCTTGAACCTAGAAGAGTGAAAATTGGGCAGCCAAGTGGGTTTAGTGATCTGATCATTACCACCAAGTATCATCAAGATTTGGTGAAAAAATGTTTGCTGAGATTTCAGCAAACGAGTAGTTTTTTGGAAGCTTGGCAACCCCTTTCAAACGAATGTTTTCTTCGCCAGTCTCTGCATGGGGTACTTCAAGAGGAAACAAACCATAGAGATAGAACTTAGAACTACTTCATTTGGTCAAGTTTCAAGGAGCTAGCACAAACCGTGTTTGATTTAGAATTCCAAACACAGCTATCTATCTATGAGAAAACAGAGTGAAACCTAAAAATTCAAACAGACACTGGAAACGAAAGCTTCAAACTAGAAGAATAAAATTTGGGCAGACAAGTGGGATTAGTGAACTGATCATTACCACCAAGTATCATCAAGATTTGGTGAAAAAATGTTTGCTGAGATTTCAGCAAACTAGTAGTTTTTTGGAAGCATGGCAACCCTTTTCAAACGAAAGTGTTTTTCGCCAGTTTCTGCATGGGGTACTTCAAGAGGAAACAAACCATAGAGATAGAACGTAGAACTACTTCATTTTGTCAAGTTTCAAGGAGCTAGCACAAACCGTGTTTGATTTAGAGTTTCAAACACATCTATCTATATAACAGAAAACAGAGTGAAACCTAAAAATTCAAAGTGTTACTGGAAACGAACGCTTGAACCTAGAAGAGTGATAATTGGGCAGCCAAGTGGGCTTAGTGAACTGATCATTACCACCAAGTATCATCAAGATTTGGTGAAAAAATGTTTGCTGAGATTTCAGCAAATGAGTAGTTTTTTGGAAGCTTGGCAACCCCTTTCAAACGAAAGTGTTTTTCGCCAGTCTCTGCATGGGGTACTTCAAGAGGAAAAAAACCATAGAGATAGAACTAACAACTACTTCATTTTGTCAAGTTTCAAGGAGCTAGCACAAACCGTGTTTGATTTAGAGTTTCAAAGACATCTATCTATATAGCAGAAAACAGAGTAAAACCTAAAATTTCAAAGTGTTACTGGAAACGAACGCTTGAACCTAGAAGAGTAAAAATTGGGCAGCCAAGTGGGCTTAGTGAACTGATCATTACCACCAAGTATCAAAAGTTTTGGTGAAAAAATGTTTGCTGAGATTTCAGCAAACTAGTAGTTTTTTGGAAGCTTGGCAACCCCTTTCAAATGAAAGGGTTTTTCGCCAGTCTCTGCATGGGGTACTTCAAGAGGAAACAAACCATAGAGATAGAACTTAGAACTACTTCATTTGGTCAAGTTTCACGGAGCTAGCACAAACCGTGTTTGATTTAGAGTTTCAAACACATCTATCTATATAGCAGAAAACAGAGTGAAACCTAAAAATTCAAAAAGTTACTGGAAACGAACGCTTGAACCTAGAAGAGTGAAAGTTGGGCAGCCAAGTGGGATTAGTGAACTGATCATTACCACCAAGTATAATCAAGTTTTGGTGAAAAAATATTTGCTGAGATTTCAGCAAACTAGTAGTTTTTTGGAAGCATGGCAACCCCTTTAAACGAAAGTGTTTTTCGCCAGTTTCTGCATATGGTACTTCAAGAGGAAACAAACCATAGAGATAGAACTTAGAACTACTTCATTTGGTCAAGTTTCAAGGAGCTAGCACAAACCGTGTTTGATTTAGAGTTTCAAACACATCTATCTATATAGCAGAAAACAGAGTGAAATCTAAAAATTCAAAGTGTTACTGGAAACGAACGCTTGAACCTAGAAGAGTGAAAATTGGGCAGCCAAGTGGGCTTACTGAACTGATCATTACCACCAAGTATCATCAAGATTTGGTGAAAAAATATTTGCTGAGATTTCAGCAAACTAGTAGTTTTTTGGAAGCTTGGCAACCCCTTTCAAACGAAAGTGTTCTTCGCCAGTCTCTGCATGGGGTACTTCAAGAGGAAACAAACCATAGAGATAGAACTTAGAACTACTTCATTTTGTCAAGTTTCACGGAGCTAGCACAAACCGTGTTTGATTTAGAGTTTCAAACACATCTATCTATATAGCAGAAAACAGAGTGAAACCTAAAAATTCAACGTGTTACCGGAAACGAACGCTTGAACCTACAAGAGTGAAAATTGGGCAGCCAAGTGGGCTTAGTGAACTGATCATTACCACCAAGTATCATCAAGATTTGGTGAAAAAATGTTTGCTGAGATTTCAGCAAACTAGTAGTTTTTTGGAAGCATGGCAACCCCTTTCAAACGAAAGTGTTTTTCGCCAGTTTCTGCATGGGGTACTTCAAGAGGAAACAAACCATAGAGATAGAACTTAGAACTACTTCATATTGTCAAGTTTCAACGAGCTAGCACAAACCGTGTTTGATTTAGAGTTTCAAACACATCTATCTATATAGCAGAAAACAGAGTGAAACCTAAAAATTCAAAGTGTTACTGGAAACGAACGCTTGAACCTAGAAGAGTGAAAATTGTGCAGCCAAGTGGGCTTAGTGAACTGATCATTACCACCAAGTATGATCAAGATTTGGTGAAAAAATGTTTGCTGAGATTTCAGCAAACGAGTAGTTTTTTGGAAGCTTGGCAACCCCTTTCAAACGAATGTGTTCTTCGCCAGTCTCTGCATGGGGTACTTCAAGAGGAAACAAACCATAGAGATAGAACGTAGAACTACTTCATTTGGTCAAGTTTCACGGAGCTAGCACAAACCGTGTTTGATTTAGAGTTTCAAACACATCTATCTATATAGCAGAAAACAGAGTGAAACCTAAAAATTCAAACTGTTACTGGAAACGAACGCTTGAACCTAGAAGAGTGAAAGTTGGGCAGCCAAGTGGGATTAGTGAACTGATCATTACCACCAAGTATCATCAAGATTTGGTGAAAAAATGTTTGCTGAGATTTCAGCAAACTAGTAGTTTTTTGGAAGCATGGCAACCCCTTTCAAAAGAAAGTGTTTTTCGCCAGTTTCTGCGTGGGGTACTTCAAGAGGAAACAAACCATAGAGATAGAACTTAGAACTACTTCATTTTGTCAAGTTTCAAGGAGCTAGCACAAACCGTGTTTGATTTAGAGTTTCAAACACATCTATCTATATAACAGAAAACAGAGTGAAACCTAAAAATTCAAAGTGTTACTGGAAACGAACGCTTGAACCTAGAAGAGTGAAAATTGGGCAGCCAAGTGGGCTTAGTGAACTGATCATTACCACCAAGTATCATCAAGATTTGGTGAAAAAAAGTTTGCTGAGATTTCAGCAAACGAGTAGTTTTTGGGAAGCTTGGCAACCCCTTTCAAACGAAAGTGTTCTTTGCCAGTCTCTGCATGGGGTACTTCAAGAGGAAACAAACCATAGAGATAGAACTTAGAACTACTTCATTTTGTCAAGTTTCACGGAGCTAGCACAAACCGTGTTTGATTTAGAGTTTCAAACACATCTATCTATATAGCAGAAAACAGAGTGAAACCTAAAAATTCAAACTGTTACTGGAAACGAACGCTTGAACCTAGAAGATTGAAAGTTGGGCAGCCAAGTGGGATTAGTGAACTGATCATTACCACCAAGTATCATCAAGATTTGGTGAAAAAATGCTTGCTGAGATTTCAGCAAACTAGTAGTTTTTTGGAAGCTTGGCAACCCCTTTCAAAACGAAAGTGTTCTTCGCCAGTCTCTGCATGGGGTACTTCAAGAGGAAACAAACCATAGAGATAGAACTTAGAACTACTTCATTTTGTCAAGATTCACGGAGCTAGCACAGACCGTGTTTGATTTAGAGTTTCAAACACATCTATCTATATAGCAGAAAACAGAGTGAAACCTAAAAATTCAAACTGTTACTGGAAACGAACGCTTGAACCTAGAAGAGTGAAAGTTGGGCAGCCAAGTGGGATTAGTGAACTGATCATTACCACCAAGTATCATCAAGATTTGGTGAAAAAATGATTGCTGAGATTTCAACCAAACTAGTAGTTTTTGGAAGCTTGGCAACCCCTTTCAAACGAAAGTGTTTTTCGCCAGTCTCTGCATGGGGTACTTCAAGAGGAAAAAAACCATAGAGATAGAACTTAGAACTACTTCATTTTGTCAAGTTTCAAGGAGCTAGCACAAACCGTGTTTGATTTAGAGTTTCAAACACATCTATCTATATAGCAGAAAACAGAGTGAAACCTAAAATTTCAAACTGTTACTGGAAACGAACGCTTGAACCTAGAAGAGTAAAAATTGGGCAGCCAAGTGGGCTTAGTGAACTGATCATTACCACCAAGTATCATCAAGATTTGGTGAAAAAATGTTTGCTGAGATTTCAGGAAACTAGTAGTTTTTTGGAAGCTTGGCAACCCCTTTCAAACGAAAGTGTTCTTCGCCAGTCTGTGCATGGGGTACTTCAAGAGGAAACAAACCATCGAGATAGAACTTAGAACTACTTCATTTTGTCAAGTTTCACGGAGCTAGCACAAACCGTGTTTGATTTAGAGTTTCAAACACATCTATCTATATAGCAGAAAACAGAGTGAAACCTAAAAATTCAAAGTGTTACTGGAAACGAACGCTTGAACCTACAAGAGTAAAAATTGGGCAGCCAAGTGGGCTTAGTGAACTGATCATTACCACCAAGTATCATCAAGATTTGGTGAAAAAATGTTGCAGAGATTTCAGCAAACTAGTAGTTTTTTGGAAGCATGGCAACCCCTTTCAAACGAAAGTGTTTTTCGCCGGTTTGTGCATGGGGTACTTCAAGAGGAAACAAAACATAGAGATAGAACTTAGAACTACTTCATTTTGTCAAGTTTCAAGGAGCTAGCACAAACCGTGTTTGATTTAGAATTCCAAACACAGCTATCTATCTAGGAGAAAACAGAGTGAAACCTAAAAATTCAAACAGACACTGGAAACGAAAGCTTCAAACTAGAAGAATAAAATTTGGGCAGACAAGTGGGATTAGTGAACTGATCATTACCACCAAGTATCATCAAGATTTGGTGAAAAAATGTTTGCTGAGATTTCAGCAAACT
>NW_027511205.1:0-27414 GCF_048772815.1 Callospermophilus lateralis | reverse complement strand
TTTGTGCTAGCTCCTTGAAACTTGACAAAATGAAATAGTTCTAAGTTCTATCTCTATGGTTTGTTTCCTCTTGAAGTACCCCATGCAGAGACTGGCGAAAAACACTTTCGTTTGAAAGGGGTTGCCAAGCTTCCAAAAAACTACTAGTTTGCTGAAATCTCAGCAAACATTTTTTCACCAAATCTTGATGATACTTGGTGGTAATGATCAGTTCACTAATCCCACTTGGCTGCCCAACATTCACTCTTCTAGGTTCAAGCGTTCGTTTCCAGTAACAGATTGAATTTTTAGGTTTCACTCTGTTTTCTGCTATATAGATAGATGTCTTTGAAACTCTAAAACAAACACGGTTAGTGCTAGCTCCGTGAAACTTGACAAAATGAAGTAGTTCTAAGTTCTATCTCTACGGTTTGTTTCCTCTTGAAGTACCCCATGCAGAGACTGGCGAAGAACACTTTCGTTTGAAAGGGGTTGCCAAGCTTCCAAAAAACTACAAGTTTGCTGAAATCTCAGCAAACATTTTTTCACCAAATCTTGATGATACTTGGTGGTAATGATCAGTTCTCTAAGCCCACTTGGCTGCCCAATTTTCACTCTTCTAGGTTCAAGCGTTCGTTTCCAGTAACACTTTGAAATTTTAGGTTTCACTCTGTGTTCTGCTATATAGATAGATGTGTTTGAAACACTAAATCAAACACGGTTTGTGCTAGCTCCGGGAAACTTGACAAAATGAAGTAGTTCTAAGTTCTATCTCTATGGTTTGTTTCCTCTTGAAGTACCCCATGCAGAGACTGGCGAAGAACACTTTCGTTTGAAAGGGGTTGCCAAGCTTCCAAAAAACTTCTCGTTTGCTGAAATCTCAGCAAACATTTTTTCACCAAATCTTGATGATACTTGGTGGTAATGATCAGTTCACTAAGCCCACTTGGCTGCCCAATTTTCACTCTTCTAGGTTCAAGCGTTCGTTTCCAGTAACACTTTGAAATTTTAGGTTTCACTCTGTTTTCTGCTATATAGATAGATGTGTTTGAAACTCTAAATCAAACACGGTTTGTGCTACCTCCGTGAAACTTGACAAAATGAAGTAGTTCTAAGTTCTATCTCTATGGTTTGTTTCCTCTTGAAGTACCCCATGCAGAGACTGGCGAAGAACACTTTCGTTTGAAAGGGGTTGCCAAGCTTCCAAAAAACTTCTCGTTTGCTGAAATCTCAGCAAACATTTTTTCACCAAATCTTGATGATACTTGGTGGTAATGATCAGTTCACTAAGCCCACTTGGCTGCCCAATTTCCACTCTTCTAGGTTCAAGGGTTCGTTTCCAGTAACAGTTTGAATTTTTAGGTTTCACTCTGTTTTCTGTTATATAGATAGATGTGTTTGAAACTCTAAATCAAACACGGTTTGTGCTAGCTCCGTGAAACTTGACAAAATGAAGTAGTTCTAAGTTCTATCTCTGGTTTGTTTCCTCTTGAAGTACCCCATGCAGAGACTGGCGAAGAACACTTTCGTTTGAAAGGGGTTGCCAAGCTTCCAAAAAACTACTCGTTTGCTGAAATCTCAGCAAACATTTTTTCACCAAATCTTGATGATACTTGGTGGTAATGATCAGTTCACTAAGCCCACTTGGCTGCCCAATTTTCACTCTTCTAGGTTCAAGCGTTCGTTTCCAGTAACACTTTGAAATTTTAGGTTTCACTCTGTTTTCTGCTATATAGATAGATGTGTTTGAAACTCTAAATCAAACATGGTTTGTGCTAGCTCCGTGAAACTTCACAAAATGAAGTAGTTCTAAGTTCTATCTCTATGGTTTGTTTCCTCTTGAAGTACCCCATGCAGAGACTGGCGAAGAACACTTTCGTTTGAAAGGGGTTGCCAAGCTTCCAAAAAACTTCTCGTTTGCTGAAATCTCAGCAAACATTTTTTCACCAAATCTTGATGATACTTGGTGGTAATGATCAGTTCACTAAGCCCACTTGGCTGCCCAATTTTCACTCTTCTAGGTTCAAGGGTTCGTTTCCAGTAACAGTTTGAATTTTAAGTTTCACTCTGTTTTCTGTTATATAGGTAGATGTGTTTGAAACTCTAAATCAAACACGGTTTGTGCTAGCTCCTTGACACTTGACAAAATGAAGTAGTTCTAAGTTCTATCTATATGGTTTGTTTCCTCTTGAAGTACCCCATGCAGAGACTGGCGAAAAACACTTTGGTTTTAAAGGGGTTGCCAAGCTTCCAAAAAACTACTAGTTTGCTGAAATCTCAGCAAACATTTTTTCACCAAATCTTGATGATACTTGGTGGTAATGATCAGTTCACTAATCCCACTTGGCTTCCCAACTTTCACTCTTCTAGGTTCAAGCGTTCGTTTCCAGTAACAGTTTGAATTTTTAGGTTTCACTCTGTTTTCTGTTATATAGATAGATGTGTTTGAAACTCTAAATCAAACACGGTTTGTGCTAGCTCCGTGAAACTTGACAAAATGAAGTAGTTCTAAGTTCTATCTCTATGGTTTGTTTCCTCTTGAAGTACCCCATCCAGAGACTGGCGAAGACCACTTTCGTTTGAAAGGGGTTGCCAAGCTTCCAAAAAACTACTAGTTTGCTGAAATCTCAGCAAACATTTTTTCACCAAAACTTGATGATACTTGGTGGTAATGATCAGTTCACTAAGCCCACTTGGCTGCCCAATTTTACTCTTCTAGGTTCAAGCGTTCGTTTCCAGTAACAGTTTGAATTTTTAGGTTTCACTCTGTTTTCTGTTATATAGATAGATGTGTTTGAAACTCTAAATCACACACGGTTTGTGCTAGCTCCTTGAAACTTGACAAAATGAAGTAGTTCTAAGTTCTATCTCTATGGTTTGTTTCCTCTTGAAGTACCCCATGCAGAGACTGGCGAAAAACACTTTCGTTTGAAAGGGGTTGCCAAGCTTCCAAAAAACTACTAGTTTCCTGAAATCTCAGCAAACATTTTTTCACCAAATCTTGATGATACTTGGTGGTAATGATCAGTTCACTAATCCCACTTGGCTGCCCAACTTTCACTCTTCTAGGTTCAAGCGTTCGTTTCCAGTAACAGTTTGAATTTTTATGTTTCACCCTGTTTTCTGCTATATAGATAGATGTGTTTGAAACTCTAAATCAAACACGGTTTGTGCTAGCTCCGTGAAACTTGACAAAATGAAGTAGTTCTAAGTTCTATCTCTATGGTTTGTTTCCTCTTGAAGTACCCCATGCAGAGACTGGCGAAGAACACTTTCGTTTGAAAGGGGTTGCCAAGCTTCCAAAAAACTACTCGTTTGCTGAAATCTCAGCAAACATTTTTTCACCAAATCTTGATGATACTTGGTGGTAATGATCAGTTCACTAAGCCCACTTGGCTGCCCAATTTTCACTCTTCTAGGTTCAAGCGTTCGTTTCCAGTAACACTTTGAATTTTTAGTTTTCACTCTGTTTTCTGTTATATAGATAGATGTGTTTGAAACTCTAAATCAAACACGGTTTGTGCTAGCTCCTTGAAACTTGACAAAATGAAGTAGTTCTAAGTTCTATCTCTATGGTTTGTTTCCTCTTGAAGTACCCCATGCAGAGACTGGCGAAAAACACTTTCGTTTGAAAGGGGTTGCCAAGCTTCCAAAAAAACTACTAGTTTGCTGAAATCTCAGCAAACATTTTTTCACCAAATCTTGATGATACTTGGTGGTAATGATCAGTTCACTAATCCCACTTGGCTGCCCAACTTTCACTCTTCTAGGTTCAAGCGTTCGTTTCCAGTAACAGTTTGAATTTTTAGGTTTCACTCTGTTTTCTGTTATATACATAGATGTGTTTGAAACTCTAAATCAAACACGGTTTGTGCTAGCTCCTTGAAACTTGACAAAATGAAGTAGTTCTAAGTTCTATCTCTATGGTTTGTTTCCTCTTGAAGTACCCCATGCAGAGACTGGCGAAAAACACTTTCGTTTGAAAGGGGTTGCCAAGCTTCCAAAAAACTACTAGTTTGCTGAAATCTCAGCAAACATTTTTTCACCAAATCTGATGATACTTGGTGGTAATGATCAGTTCACTAATCCCACTTGGCTGCCCAACTTTCACTCTTCTATGTTCAAGCGTTCGTTTCCAGTAACAGATTGAATTTTTAGGTTTCACTCTGTTTTCTGCTGTATAGATAGATGTCTTTGAAACTCTAAATCAAACACGGTTTGTGCTAGCTCCGTGAAACTTGACAAAATGAAGTAGTTCTAAGTTCTATCTCTATGGTTTTTTTCCTCTTGAAGTACCCCATGCAGAGACTGGCGAAGAACACTTTCGTTTGAAAGGGGTTGCCAAGCTTCCAAAAAACTACTCGTTTGCTGAAATCTCAGCAAACATTTTTTCACCAAATCTTGATGATACTTGGTGGTAATGATCAGTTCACTAAGCCCACTTGGCTGCCCAATTTTCACTCTTCTAGGTTCAAGCGTTCATTTCCAGTAACACTTTGAAATTTTAGGTTTCACTCTGTTTTCTGCTATATAGATAGATGTGTTTGAATCTCTAAATCATACACGGTTTGTGCTAGCTCCGTGAAACTTGACAAAATGAAGTAGTTCTAAGTTCTATCTCTATGGTTTGTTTCCTCTTGAAGTACCCCATGCAGAGACTGCGAAGAACACTTTCGTTTGAAAGGGGTTGCCAAGCTTCCAAAAAACTACTCGTTTGCTGAAATCTCAGCAAACATTTTTTCACCAAATCTTGATGATACTTGGTGGTAATGATCAGTTCACTAAGCCCACTTGGCGGCCCAATTTTCACTCTTCTAGGTTCAAGCGTTCGTTTCCAGTAACACTTTGAAATTTTAGGTTTCACTCTGTTTTCTGCTATATAGATAGATGTGTTTGAAACACTAAATCAAACACGGTTTGTGCTAGCTCCGTGAAACTTGACAAAATGAAGTAGTTCTAAGTTCTATCTCTATGGTTTGTTTCCTCTTGAAGTACCCCATGCAGAGACTGGTGAAGAACACTTTCGTTTGAAAGGGGTTGCCAAGCTTCCAAAAAACTTCTCGTTTGCTGAAATCTCAGCAAACATTTTTTCACCAAATCTTGATGATACTTGGTGGTAATGATCAGTTCACTAAGCCCACTTGGCTGCCCAATTTTCACTCTTCTAGGTTCAAGGGTTCGTTTCCAGTAACAGTTTGAAATTTTAGGTTTTCACTCTGTTTTCTGTTATATAGATAGATGTGTTTGAAACTCTAAATCAAACACGGTTTGTGCTAGCTCCTTGAAACTTGACAAAATGAAGTAGTTCTAAGTTCTATCTCTATGGTTTGTTTCCTCTTGAAGTACCCCATGCAGAGACTGGCGAAAAACACTTTCGTTTGAAAGGGGTTGCCAAGCTTCCAAAAAACTACTAGTTTGCTGAAACTCAGCAAACATTTTTTCACCAAATCTTGATGATACTTGGTGGTAATGATCAGTTCACTAAGCCCACTTCTCTGCCCAATTTTCACTCTTCTAGGTTCAAGCGTTCGTTTCCAGTAACACTTTGAAATTTTAGGTTTCACTCTGTTTTCTGCTATATAGATAGATGTGTTTGAAACTCTAAATCAAACACGGTTTGTGCTAGTTCCGTGAAACTTGACAAAATGAAGTAGTTCTAAGTTCTATCTCTATGGTTTGTTTCCTCTTGAAGTACCCCATGCAGAGACTGGCGAAGAACACTTTCGTTTGAAAGGGGTTGCCAAGCTTCCAAAAAACTACTCTTTTGCTGAAATCTCAGCAAACATTTTTTCACCAAATCTTGATGATACTTGGTGGTAATGATCAGTTCACTAAGCCCACTTGGCTGCCCAATTTTCACTCTTCTAGGTTCAAGCGTTCCATTCCAGTAACAGTTTGAAATTGTTGGTTTCACTCTGTTTTCTGCTATATAGATAGATGTGTTTGAAACTCTAAATCAAACACGGTTTGTGCTAGCTCCGTGAAACTTGACAAAATGAAGTAGTTCTAAGTTCTATCTCTATGGTTTGTTTCCTCTTGAAGTACCCCATGCAGAGACTGGCGAAAAACACTTTCATTTGAAAGGGGTTGCCAAGCTTCCAAAAAACTACTAGTTTGCTGAAATCTCAGCAAACATTTTTTCACCAAATCTTGATGATACTTGGTGGTAATGATCAGTTCACTAAGCCCACTTGGCTGCCCAACTTTCACTCTTCTAGGTTCAAGCGTTCGTTTCCAGTAACAGTTTGAATTTTTAGGTTTCACTCTGTTTTCTGTTATATAGATAGATGTGTTTGAAACTCTAAATCAAACACGGTGTGTGCTAGCTCCTTGAAACTTGACAAAATGAAGTAGTTCTAAGTTCTATCTCTATGGTTTGTTTCCTCTTGAAGTACCCCATGCAGAGACTGGCGAAAAACACTTTCGTTTGAAAGGGGTTGCCAAGCTTCCAAAAAACTACTAGTTTGCTGAAATCTCAGCAAACATTTTTTCACCAAATCTTGATGATACTTGGTGGTAATGATCAGTTCACTAATCCCACTTGGCTGCCCAACTTTCACTCTTCTAGGTTCAAGCGTTCGTTTCCAGTAACAGTTTGAATTTTTAGGTTTCACTCTGTTTTCTATTATATACATAGATGTGTTTGAAACTCTAAATCAAACACGGTTTGTGCTAGCTCCTTGAAACTTGACAAAATGAAGTAGTTCTAAGTTCTATCTCTATGGTTTGTTCCTCTTGAAGTACCCCATGCAGAGACTGGCGAAAAACACTTTCGTTTGAAAGGGGTTGCCAAGCTTCCAAAAAACTACTAGTTTGCTGAAATCTCAGCAAACATTTTTTCACCAAATCTTGATGATACTTGGTGGTAATGATCAGTTCACTAATCCCACTTGGCTGCCCAACTTTCACTCTTCTAGGTTCAAGCGTTCGTTTCCAGTAACAGTTTGAATTTTTAGGTTTCACTCTGTTTTCTGCTATATAGATAGATGTCTCGAAACTCTAAATCAAACACGGTTTGTGCTAGCTCCGCGAAACTTGAAAAAATGAAGTAGTTCTAAGTTCTATCTCTATGGTTTGTTTCCTCTTGAAGTACCCCATGCAGAGACTGGCGAAGAACACTTTCGTTTGAAAGGGGTTGCCAAGCTTCCAAAAAACTTCTCGTTTGCTGAAATCTCAGCAAACATTTTTTCACCATATCTTGATGATACTTGGTGGTAATGATCAGTTCACTATGCCCACTTGGATGCCCAATTTTCACTCTTCTAGGTCCAAGCGTTCGTTTCCAGTAACACTTTGAATTTTTAGGTTTCACTCTGTTTTCTGCTATATAGATAGATGTGTTTGAAACTCTAAATCAATCACGGGTTGTGCTAGCTCCGTGAAACTTGACAAAATGAAGTTGTTCTAAGTTCTATCTCTATGGTTTGTTTCCTCTTGAAGTACCCCATGCAGAGACTGGCGAAAAACACTTTCGTTTGAAAGGGGTTGCCAAGCTTCCAAAAAACTACTCGTTTGCTGAAATCTCAGCAAATATTTTTTCACCAAATCTTGATGATACTTGGTGGTAATGATCAGTTCACTAAGCCCACTTGGCTGTCCAATTTTCACTCTTCTAGGTTCAAGCGTTCGTTTCCAGTAACACTTTGAAATTTTATGTTTCACTCTGTTTTCTGCTATATAGATAGATGTGTTTGAAACTCTAAATCAAACACGGTTTGTGCTAGCTCCTTGAAACTTGACAAAATGATGTAGTTCTAAGTTCTATCTCTATGGTTTGTTTCCTCTTGAAGTACCCCATGCAGAGACTGGTGAAGAACACTTTCGTTTGAAAGGGGTTGCCAAGCTTCCAAAAAACTTCTTGTTTGCTCAAATCTCAGCAAACATTTTTTCACCAAATCTTGATGATACTTGGTGGTAATGATCAGTTCACTAAGCCCACTTGGCTGCCCAATTTTCACTCTTCTAGGTTCAAGCGTTCGTTTCCAGTAACACTTTGAATTTTTAGGTTTCACTCTGTTTTCTGCTATATAGATAGATGTGTTTGAAACTCTAAATCAAACACGGTTTGTGCTAGCTCCTTGAAACTTGAGCAAATGAAGTAGTTCTAAGTTCTATCTCTATGGTTTGTTTCCTCTTGAAGTACCCCATGCAGAGACTGGCGAAAAACACTTTCGTTTTAAAGGGGTTGCCAAGCTTCCAAAAAACTACTAGTTTGCTGAAATCTCAGCAAACATTTTTTCACCAAAACTTGATGATACTTGGTGGTAATGATCAGTTCACTAATCCCACTTGGCTGCCCAATTTTTATTCTTCTAGGTTGAAGCATTCGTTTCCAGTAACAGTTTGAATTTTTAGGTTTCACTCTGTTTTCTCCTACATAGATAGCTGTGTTTGGAATTCTAAATCAAACACGGTTTGTGCTAGCTCCTTGAAACTTGAACAAATGAAGTAGTTCTAAGTTCTATCTCTATGGTTTGTTTCCTCTTGAAGTACCCCATGCAGAGACTGGCGAAAAACACTTTCATTTGAAAGGGGTTGCCAAGCTTCCAAAAAACTACTCGTTTGCTGAAATCTCAGCAAACATTTTTTCACCAAATCTTGATGATACTTGGTGGTAATGATCAGTTCACGAAGCCCACTTGGCTGCCCAACTTTCACTCTTCTAGGTTCAAGCGTTCGTTTCCAGTAACAGTTTGAATTTTTAGGTTTCACTCTGTTTTCTGCTATATAGATAGATGTCTCGAAACTCTAAATCAAACACGGTTTGTGCTAGCTCCGTGAAACTTGACAAAATGAAGTAGTTCTAAGTTTTATCTCTATGGTTTGTTTCCTCTTGAAGTACCCCATGCAGAGACTGGCGAAAAACACTTTCGTTTGAAAGGGGTTGCCAAGCTTCCAAAAAACTTCTCGTTTGCTGAAATCTCATCAAACATTTTTTCACCAAATCTTGATGATACTTGGTGGTAATGATCAGTTCACTAAGCCCACTTGGCTGCCCAATTTTCACTCTTCTAGGTCCAAGCGTTCGTTTCCAGTAACACTTTGAATTTTTAGGTTTCACTCAGTTTTCTGCTATATAGATAGATGTGTTTGAAACTCTAAATCAAACACGGGTTGTGCTAGCTCCGTGAAACTTGACAAAATGAAGTTGTTCTAAGTTCTATCTCTATGGTTTGTTTCCTCTTGAAGTACCCCATGCAGAGACTGGCGAAAAACACTTTCGTTTGAAAGGGGTTGCCAAGCTTCCAAAAAACTACTCGTTTGATGAAATCTCAGCAAACATTTTTTCACCAAATCTTGATGATACTTGGTGGTAATGATCAGTTCACTAAGCCCACTTGGCTGCCCAATTTTCACTCTTCTAGGTTCAAGCGTTCGTTTCCAGTAACACTTTGAAATTTTATGTTTCACTCTGTTTTCTGCTATATAGATAGATGTGTTTGAAACTCTAAATCAAACACGGTTTGTGCTAGCTCCATGAAACTTGACAAAATGAAGAAGTTCTAAGTTCTATCTCTATGGTTTGTTTCCTCTTGAAGTACCCCATGCAGAGACTGGTGAAGAACACTTTCGTTTGAAAGGGGTTGCCAAGCTTCCAAAAAACTTCTCGTTTGCTGAAATCTCAGCAAACATTTTTTCACCAAATCTTGATGATACTTGGTGGTAATGATAAGTTCACTAAGCCCAGTTGGCTGCCCAATTTTCTTTTCACTCTTCTAGGTTCAAGCGTTCGTTTCCAGTAACACTTTGAATTTTTAGGTTTCACTCTGTTTTCTGCTATATAGATAGATGTGTTTGAAACTCTAAATCAAACACGGTTTGTGCTAGCTCCTTGAAACTTGACAAAATGAAGTAGTTCTAAGTTCTATCTCTATGGTTTGTTTCCTCTTGAAGTACCCCATGCAGAGACTGGCGAAAAACACTTTCGTTTGAAAGGGGTTGCCAAGCTTCCAAAAAACTACTAGTTTGCTGAAATCTCAGCAAACATTTTTTCACCAAATCTTGATGATACTTGGTGGTAATGATCAGTTCACTAAGCCCACTTGGCTGCCCAATTTTTACTCTTCTAGGTTCAAGGGTTCGTTTCCAGTAACACTTTGAAATTTTAGGTTTCACTCTGTTTTCTGCTATATAGATAGATGTCTTTGAAACTCTAAATCAAACACGGATTGTGCTAGCTCCTTGAAACTTGACAAAATGAAGTAGTTGTAAGTTCTATCTCTATGTTTTGTTTCCTCTTGAAGTACCCCATGCAGAGACTGGCGAAAAACACCTTCGTTTGAAAGGGGTTGCCAAGCTTTCAAAAAACTACTAGTTTGCTGAAATCTCAGCAAACATTTTTTCACCAAATCTTGATGATACTTGTTGGTAATGATCAGTTCACTAATCCCACTTGGCTGCCCAATTTTTATTCTTCTAGGTTGAAGCATTCGTTTCCAGTAACAGTTTGAATTTTTAGGTTTCACTCTGTTTTCTCCTACATAGATAGCTGTGTTTGGAATTCTAAATCAAACACGGTTTGTGCTAGCTCCTTGAAACTTGACCAAATGAAGTAGTTCTAAGTTCTATCTCAATGGTTTGTTTCCTCTTGAAGTACCCCATGCAAAGACTGGTGAAAAACACTTTCATTTGAAAGGGGTTGCCAAGCTTCCAAAAAACTACTAGTTTGCTGAAATCTCAGCAAACATTTTTTCACCAAATCTTGATGATACTTGGTGGTAATGATCAGTTCACTAATCCCACTTGGCTGCCCAACTTTCATTCTTCTAGGTTCAAGCGTTCGTTTCCAGTAACAGTTTGAATTTTTAGGTTTCACTCTGTTTTCTGTTATATAGATAGATGTGTTTGAAACTCTAAATCAAACACGGTTTGTGCTAGCTCCGTGAAACTTGACAAAATGAAGTAGTTCTAAGTTCTATCTCTATGGTTTGTTTCCTCTTGAAGTACCCCATGCAGAGACTGGCGAAGAACACTTTCATTTGAAAGGGGTTGCCAAGCTTCCAAAAAACTTCTCGTTTGCTGAAATCTCAGCAAACATTTTTTCACCAAAACTTGATGATAATTGGTGGTAATGATCAGTTCACTAAGCCCACTTGGCTGCCCAACTTTCACTATTCTAGGTTCAAGCGTTCGTTTCCAGTAACAGTTTGAATTTTTAGGTTTCACTCTGTTTTCTGCTATATAGATAGATGTCTCGAAACTCTAAATCAAACACGGTTTGTGCTAGCTCCGTGAAACTTGACAAAATGAAGTAGTTCTAAGTTGTATCTCTATGGTTTGTTTCCTCTTGAAGTACCCCATGCAGAGACTGGCGAAAAACACTTTCGTTTGAAAGGGGTTGCCAAGCTTCCAAAAAACTACTCGTTTGCTGAAATCTCAGCAAACATTTTTTCACCAAATCTTGATGATACTTGGTGGTAATGATCAGTTCACTAAGCCCACTTGGCTGCCCAATTTTCACTCTTCTAGGTTCAAGCGTTCGTTTCCAGTAACACTTTGAAATTTTAGGTTTCACTCTGTTTTCTGCTATATAGATAGATGTGTTTGAAACTCTAAATCAAACACGGTTTGTGCTAGCTCCGTGAAACTTGACAAAATGAAGTAGTTCTAAGTTCTATCTCTATGGTTTGTTTCCTCTTGTAGTACCCCATGCAGAGACTGGCGAAGAACACTTTCGTTTGAAAGGGGTTGCCAAGCTTCCAAAAAACTTCTCGTTTGCTGAAATCTCAGCAAACATTTTTTCACCAAATCTTGATGATACTTGGTGGTAATGATCAGTTCACTAAGCTCACTTGGCTGCCCAATTTTCACTCTTCTAGGTTCAAGGGTTCGTTTCCAGTAACAGTTTGAAATTTTAGGTTTCACTCTGTTTTCTGTTATATAGATAGATGTGTTTGAAACTCTAAATCAAACACGGTTTGTGCTAGCTCCGTGAAACTTGACAAAATGAAGTAGTTCTAAGTTCTATCTCTATGGTTTGTTTCCTCTTGAAGTACCCCATGCAGAGACTGGCGAAGAACACTTTCGTTTGAAAGGGGTTGCCAAGCTTCCAAAAACTTCTCGTTTGCTGAAATCTCAGCAAACATTTTTTCACCAAATCTTGATGATACTTGGTGGTAATGATCAGTTCACTAAGCCCACTTGGCTGCGCAATTTTCAGTCTTCTAGGTTCAAGGGTTCGTTTCCAGTAACAGTTTGAATTTTTAGGTTTCACTATGTTTTCTCCTACATAGATAGCTGTGTTTGGAATTCTAAATCAAACACGGTTTGTGCTAGCTCCTTGAAACTTGACCAAATGAAGTAGATCTAAGTTCTATCTCAATGGTTTGTTTCCTCTTGAAGTACCCCATGCAGAGAATGGCGAAAAACACTTTCATTTGAAAGGGGTTGCCAAGCTTCCAAAAAACTAAAGTTTGCTGAAATCTCAGCAAACATTTTTTCACCAAAACATGATGATACTTGGTGGTAATGATCAGTTCACTAAGCCCACTTGGCTGCCCAACTTTCACTCTTCTAGGTTCTAGCGTTCGTTTCCAGTAACAGTTTGAATTTTTAGGTTTCACTCTGTTTTCTGCTATATAGATAGATGTCTCGAAACTCTAAATCAAACACGGTTTGTGCTAGCTCCGTGAAACATGACAAAATGAAGTAGTTCTAAGTTCTATCTCTATGGTTTGTTTCCTCTTGAAGTACCCCATGCAGAGACTGGTGAAAAACACTTTCGTTTGAAAGGGGTTGCCAAGCTTCCAAAAAACTTCTCGTTTGCTGAAATCTCAGCAAACATTTTTTCACCAAATTTGATGATACTTGGTGGTAATGATCAGTTCACTAAGCCCACTTGGCTGCCCAATTTTCACTCTTCTAGGTTCAAGCGTTCGTTTCCAGTAACACTTTGAATTTTTAGGTTTCACTCTGTTTTCTGTTATATAGATAGATGTGTTTGAAACTCTAAATCAAACACGGTTTGTGCTAGCTCCTTGAAACTTGACAAAATGAAGTAGTTCTAAGTTCTATCTCTATGGTTTGTTTCCTCTTGAAGTACCCCATGCAGAGACTGCTGAAAAACACTTTCGTTTGAAAGGGGTTGCCAAGCTTCCAAAAAACTACTAGTTTGCTGAAATCTCAGCAAACATTTTTTCACCAAATCTTGATGATACTTGGTGGTAATGATCAGTTCACTAATCCCACTTGGCTGCCCAATTTTTATTCTTCTAGGTTGAAGCATTCGTTTCCAGTAACAGTTTGAATTTTTAGGTTTCACTCTGTTTTCTCCTACATAGATAGCTGTGTTTGGAATTCTAAATCAAACACGGTTTGTGCTAGCTCCTTGAAACTTGACCAAATGAAGTAGTTCTAAGTTCTATCTCTATGGTTTGTTTCCTCTTGAAGTACCCCATGCAGAGACTGGCGAAGAACACTTTCGTTTGAAAGGGGTTGCCAAGCTTCCAAAAAACTACTCGTTTGCTGAAATCTCAGCAAACCTTTTTTCACCAAATCTTGATGATACTTGGTGGTAATGATCAGTTCACTAATCCCACTTGGCTGCCCAACTTTCACTCTTCTAGGTTCAAGCGTTCGTTTCCAGTAACACTTTGAATTTTTAGGTTTCACTCTGTTTTCTGTTATATAGATAGATGTGTTTGAAACTCTAAATCAAACACGGTTTGTGCTAGCTCCTTGAAACTTGACAAAATGAAGTAGTTCTAAGTTCTATCTCTATGATTTGTTTCCTCTTGAAGTACCCCATGCAGAGACTGGCGAAAAACACTTTCGTTTGAAAGGGGTTGCCAAGCTTCCAAAAAACTACTAGTTTGCTGAAATCTCAGTAAACATTTTTTTACCAAATCTTGATGATACTTGGTGGTAATGATCAGTTCACTAATCCCACTTGGCTGCCCAACTTTCACTCTTCTAGGTTCAAGCGTTCGTTTCCAGTAACAGTTTGAATTTTTAGGTTTCACTCTGTTTTCTGCTATATAGATAGATGTCTTTGAAACGCTAAATCAAACACGGTTTGTGCTAGCTCCGTGAAACTTGACAAAATGAAGTAGTTCTAAGTTCTATCTCTATGGTTTGTTTCCTCTTGAAGTACCCCATGCAGAGACTGGCGAAGAACACTTTCGTTTGAAAGGGGTTGCCAAGCTTCCAAAAAACTACTCGTTTGCTGAAATCTCAGCAAACATTTTTTCACCAAATCTTGATGATACTTGGTGGTAATGATCAGTTCACTAAGCCCACTTGGCTGCCCAATTTTCACTCTTCTAGGTTCAAGCGTTCGTTTCCAGTAACACTTTGAATTTTTAGGTTTCACTCTGTTTTCTGCTATATAGATAGATGTGTTTGAAACTCTAAATCAAACACGGTTTGTGCTAGCTCCTTGAAACTTGAGCAAATGAAGTAGTTCTAAGTTCTATCTCTATGGTTTGTTTCCTCTTGAAGTACCCCATGCAGAGACTGGCGAAAAACACTTTCATTTGAAAGGGGTTGCCAAGCTTCCAAAAAAATACTAGTTTCCTGAAATCTCAGCAAACATTTTTTCACCAAATCTTGATGATACTTGGTGGTAATGATTAGTTCACTAAGCCCACTTGGCTGCCCAATTTTCACTCTTCTAGGTTCAAGCGTTCGTTTCCAGTAACAGTTTGAAATTTTAGGTTTCACTCTGTTTTCTGCTATATACATAGATGTGTTTGAAACTCTAAATCAAACACGGTTTGTGCTAGCTCCGTGAAACTTGACAAAATGAAGTAGTTCTAAGTTCTATCTCTATGGTTTGTTTCCTCTTGAAGTACCCCATGCAGAGACTGGCGAAAAACACTTTCGTTTGAAAGGGGTTGCCAAGCTTCCAAAAAACTACTAGTTTGCTGAAATCTCAGCAAACATTTTTTCACCAAATCTTGATGATACTTCGTGGTAATGATCAGTTCACGAATCCCACTTGGCGGCAAAACTTTCACTCTTCTAGGTTCAAGCGTTCGTTTCCAGTAACAGTTTGAATTTTTAGGTTTCACTCTGTTTTCTGTTATATAGATAGATGTGTTTGAAACTCTAAATCAAACACGGTTTGTGCTAGCTCCTTGAAACTTGACAAAATGAAGAAGTTCTAAGTTCTATCTCTATGGTTTGTTTCCTCTTGAAGTACCCCATGCAGAGACTGGCGAAAAACACTTTCGTTTGAAAGGGGTTGCCAAGCTTCCAAAAAACTACTCGTTTGCTGAAATCTCAGCAAACATTTTTTCACCAAATCTTGATGATACTTGGTGGTAATGATCAGTTCACTAAGCCCACTTGGCTGCCCAACTTTCACTCTTCTAGGTTCAAGCGTTCGTTTCCAGTAACAGTTTGAATTTTTAGGTTTCACTCTGTTTTCTGCTATATAGATAGATGTCTTTGAAACTCTAAATCAAACACGGTTTGTGCTAGCTCCGTGAAACTTGACAAAATGAAGTAGTTCTAAGTTCTATCTCTATGGTTTGTTTCCTCTTGAAGTACCCCATGCAGAGACTGGCGAAGAACACTTTCGTTTGAAAGGGGTTGCCAAGCTTCCAAAAAACTTCTCGTTTGCTGAAATCTCAGCAATCATTTTTTCACCAAATCTTGATGATACTTGGTGGTAATGATCAGTTCACTAAGCCCACTTGGCTGCCCAATTTTTACTCTTCTAGGTTCAAGCGTTCGTTTCCAGTAACACTTTGAATTTTTAGGTTTCACTCTGTTTTCTGTTATATAGATAGATGTGTTTGAAACTCTAAATCAAACACGGTTTGTGCTAGCTCCTTGAAACTTGACAAAATGAAGTAGTTGTAAGTTCTATCTCTATGGTTTGTTTCCTCTTGAAGTACCCCATGCAGAGACTGGCGAAAAACACTTTCGTTTGAAAGGGGTTGCCAAGCTTCCAAAAAACTAGTAGTTTGCTGAAATCTCAGCAAACATTTTTCACCAAATCTTGATGATACTTGGTGGTAATGATCAGTTCACTAATCCCACTTGGCTGCCCAATTTTTATTCTTCTAGGTTGAAGCATTCGTTTCCAGTAACAGTTTGAATTTTTAGGTTTCACTCTGTTTTCTCCTACATAGAGACCTGTGTTTGGAATTCTAAATCAAACACGGTTTGTGCTAGCTCCTTGAAACTTGACCAAATGAAGTAGTTCTAAGTTCTATGTCTATGGTTTGTTTCCTCTTGAAGTACCCCATGCAGAGACTGGCGAAAAACACTTTCATTTGAAAGGGGTTGCCAAGCTTCCAAAAAACTACTATTTACTGAAATCTCAGCAAACATTTTTTCACCAAATCTTGATGATACTTGGTGGTAATGATCAGTTCACTAATCCCACTTGGCTGCCCAATTTTCACTCTTCTAGGTTCAAGCGTTCGTTTCCAGTAACAGTTTGAATTTTTAGGTTTCACTCTGTTTTCTGCTATATAGATAGATGTCTCGAAACTCTAAATCAAACACGGTTTGTGCTAGCTCCGTGAAACTTGACAAAATGAAGTAGTTCTAAGTTCTATCTCTATGGTTTGTTTCCTCTTGAAGTACCCCATGCAGAGACTGGCGGAAAACACTTTCGTTTGAAAGGGGTTGCCAAGCTTCCAAAAAACTACTAGTTTGCTGAAATCTCAGCAAACATTTTTTCACCAAAACTTGATGATACTTGGTGGTAATGATCAGTTCACTAATCCCACTTGGCTGCCCAACTTTCACTCTTCTAGGTTCAAGTGTTCGTTTCCAGTAACAGTTTGAATTTTTAGGTTTCACTCTGTTTTCTGTTATATAGATAAATGTGTTTGAAACTCTAAATCAAACACGGTTTGTGCTAGCTGCGTGAAACTTGACAAAATGAAGTAGTTCTAAGTTCTATCTCTATGGTTTGTTTCCTCTTGAAGTACCCCATGCAGAGACTGGCGAAGAACACTTTCGTTTGAAAGGGGTTGTCAAGCTTCCAAAAAACTACTAGTTTGCTGAAATCTCAGCAAACATTTTTTCACCAAATCTTGATGATACTTGGTGGTAATGATCAGTTCACTAATCCCACTTGGCTGCCCAACTTTCACTCTTCTAGGTTCAAGCGTTCCTTTCCAGTAACACTTTGAATTTTTAGGTTTCACTCTGTTTTCTGTTATATAGATAGATGTGTTTGAAACTCTAAATCAAACACGGTTTGTGCTAGCTCCTTGAAACTTGACAAAATGAAGTAGTTCTAAGTTCTATCTCTATGGTTTGTTTCCTCTTGAAGTACCCCATGCAGAGACTGGCGAAAAACACTTTCGTTTGAAAGGGGTTTCCAACCTTCCAAAAAACTACTAGTTTGCTGAAATCTCAGCAAACATTTTTTCACCAAATCTTGATGATACTTGGTGGTAATGATCAGTTCACTAATCCCACTTGGCTGCCCAACTTTCACTCTTCTAGGTTCAAGCGTTCGTTTCCAGTAACAGTTTGAATTTTTAGGTTTCACTCTGTTTTCTGCTATATAGATAGATGTGTTTGAAACTCTAAATCAAACACGGTTTGTGCTAGCTCCGTGAAACTTGACAAAATGAAGTAGTTCTAAGTTCTATCTCTATGGTTTGTTTCCTCTTGAAGTACCCCATGCAGAGACTGGCGAAGAACACTTTCGTTTGAAAGGGGTTGCCAAGCTTCCAAAAAACTACTCGTTTGCTGAAATCTCAGCAAACATTTTTTCACCAAATCTTGATGATACTTGGTGGTAATGATCAGTTCACTAAGCCCACTTGGCTGCCCAATTTTCACTCTTCTAGGTTCAAGTGTTTGTTTCCAGTAACACTTTGAAATTTTAGGTTTCACTCTGTTTTCTGCTATATAGATAGATGTGTTTGAAACTCTAAATCAAACACGGTTTGTGCTAGCTCCGTGAAACTTGACAAAATGAAGTAGTTCTAAGTTCTATCTCTATGGTTTGTTTCCTCTTGAAGTACCCCATGCAGAGACAGCCGAAGAACACTTTCGTTTGAAAGGGGTTGCCAAGCTTCCAAAAAACTACTAGTTTGCTGAAATCTCAGCAAACATTTTTTCACCAAATCTTGATGATACTTGGTGGTAATGATCAGTTCACTAAGCCCACTTGGCTGCCCAACTTTCACTCTTCTAGGTTCAAGCGTTCGTTGCCAGTAACAGTTTGAATTTTTAGGTTTCACTCTGTTTTCTGTTACATAGATAGATGTGTTTGAAACTCTAAATCAAACACGGTTTGTGCTACCTCCGTGAAACTTGACAAAATGAAGTAGTTCTAAGTTCTATCTCTATGGTTTGTTTCCTCTTGAAGTACCCCATGCAGAGACTGGCGAAGAACACTTTCGTTTGAAAGGGGTTGCCAAGCTTCCAAAAAACTACTAGTTTGCTGAAATCTCAGCAAACATTTTTTCACCAAATCTTGATGATACTTGGTGGTAATGATCAGTTCACTAATCCCACTTGGCTGCCCAACTTTCACTCTTCTAGGTTCAAGCGTTTGTTTCCAGTAACACTTTGAATTTTTAGGTTTCACTCTGTTTTCTGTTATATAGATAGATGTGTTTGAAACTCTAAATCAAACACGGTTTGTGCTAGCTCCTTGAAACTTGACAATATGAAGTAGTTCTAAGTTCTATCTCTATGGTTTGTTTCCTCTTGAAGTACCCCATGCAGAGACTGGCGAAAAACACTTTCGTTTGAAAGGGGTTGCCAAGCTTCCAAAAAACTACTAGTTTGCTGAAATCTCAGCAAACATTTTTTCACCAAATCTTGATGATACTTGGTGGTAATGATCAGTTCACTAATCCCACTTGGCTGCCCAACTTTCACTCTTCTAGGTTCAAGCGTTCGTTTCCAGTAACAGTTTGAATGTTTAGGTTTCACTCTGTTTTCTGTTATATAGATAGATGTGTTTGAAACTCTAAATCAAACACGGTTTGTGCTAGCTCCGTGAAACTTGACAAAATGAAGTAGTTCTAAGTTCTATATCTATGGTTTGTTTCCTCTTGAAGTACCCCATGCAGAGACTGGCGAAGAACACTTTCGTTGCCAAGCTTCCAAAAAACTACTAGTTTGCTGAAATCTCAGCAAACATTTTTTCACCAAATCTTGATGATACATGGTGGTAATGATCAGTTCACTAAGCCCACTTGGCTGCCCAATTTTCACTCTTCTAGGTTCAAGCGTTCGTTTCCAGTAACACTTTGAATTTTTAGGTTTCACTCTGTTTTCTGCTATATAGATAGATGTGTTTGAAACTCTAAATCAAACACGGTTTGTGCTAGCTCCGTGAAACTTGACAAAATGAAGTAGTTCTAAGTTCTATCTCTATGGTTTGTTTCCTCTTGAAGTACCCCATGCAGAGACTGGCGAAGAACACTTTCGTTTGAAAGGGGTTGCCAAGCTTCCAAAAAACTACTAGTTTGCTGAAATCTCAGCAAATATTTTTTCACCAAATCTTGATGATACTTGGTGGTAATGATCAGATCACTAATCCCACTTGGCTGCCCAACTTTCACTCTTCTAGGTTCAAGCGTTCGTTTCCAGTAACACTTTGAATTTTTAGGTTTCACTGTGTTTTCTGTTATATAGATAGATGTGTTTGAAACTCTAAATCAAACACGGTTTGTGCTAGCTCCTTGAAACTTGACAAAATGAAGTAGTTCTAAGTTTTATCTCTATGGTTTGTTTCCTCTTGAAGTACCCCATGCAGAGACTGGGGAAAAACACTTTCGTTTGAAAGGGGTTTCCAACCTTCCAAAAAACTACTAGTTTGCTGAAATCTCAGCAAACATTTTTTCACCAAATCTTGATGATACTTGGTGGTAATGATCAGTTCACTAATCCCACTTGGCTGCCCAACTTTCACTCTTCTAGGTTCAAGCGTTCGTTTCCAGTAACAGTTTGAATTTTTAGGTTTCACTCTGTTTTCTGCTATATAGATAGATGTGTTTGAAACTCTAAATCAAACACGGTTTGTGCTAGCTCCGTGAAACTTGACAAAATGAAGTAGTTCTAAGTTCTATCTCTATGGTTTGTTTCCTCTTGAAGTACCCCATGCAGAGACTGGCGAAGAACACTTTCGTTTGAAAGGGGTTGCCAAGCTTCCAAAAAACTACTCGTTTGCTGAAATCTCAGCAAACATTTTTTCACCAAATCTTGATGATACTTGGTGGTAATGATCAGTTCACTAAGCCCACTTGGCTGCCCAATTTTCACTCTTCTAGGTTCAAGCGTTTGTTTCAGGTAACACTTTGAAATTTTAGGTTTCACTCTGTTTTCTGCTATATAGATAGATGTGTTTGAAACTCTAAATCAAACACGGTTTGTGCTAGCTCCGTGAAACTTGACAAAATGAAGTAGTTCTAAGTTCTATCTCTATGGTTTGTTTCCTCTTGAAGTACCCCATGCAGAGACAGCCGAAGAACACTTTCGTTTGAAAGGGGTTGCCAAGCTTCCAAAAAACTTCTCGTTTGCTGAAATCTCAGCAAACATTTTTTCACCAAATCTTGATGATACTTGGTGGTAATGATCAGTTCACTAAGCCCACTTGGCTTCCCAATTTTCACTCTTCTAGGTTCAAGCGTTCGTTTCCAGTAACACTTTGAATTTTTAGGTTTCACTCTGTTTTCTGTTATATAGATAGATGTGTTTGAAACTCTAAATCAAACACGGATTGTGCTAGCTCCTTGAAACTTGACAAAATGAAGTAGTTCTAAGTTCTATCTCTATGGTTTGTTTCCTCTTGAAGTACCCATGCAGAGACTGGCGAAAAACACTTTCGTTTGAAAGGGGTTTCCAAGCTTCCAAAAAACTACCAGTTTGCTGAAATCTCAGCAAACATTTTTTCACCAAATCTTGATGATACTTGGTGGTAATGATCAGTTCACTAATCCCACTTGGCTGCCCAACTTTCACTCTTCTAGGTTCAAGCGTTCGTTTCCAGTAACAGTTTGAATGTTTAGGTTTCACTCTGTTTTCTGTTATATAGATAGATGTGTTTGAAACTCTAAATCAAACACGGTTTGTGCTAGCTCCATGAAACTTGACAAAATGAAGGAGTTCTAAGTTCTATATCTATGGTTTGTTTCCTCTTGAAGTACCCCATGCAGAGACTGGCGAAGAACACTTTCGTTTGAAAGGGGTTGCCAAGCTTCCAAAAAACTACTAGTTTGCTGAAATCACAGCAAACATTTTTTCACCAAATCTTGATGATACTTGCTGGTAATGATCAGTTCACTAAGCCCACTTGGCTGCCCAACTTTCACTCTTCTAGGTTCAAGCGTTCGTTGCCAGTAACAGTTTGAATTTTTAGGTTTCACTCTGTTTTCTGTTATATAGATAGATGTGTTTGAAACTCTAAATCAAACACGGTTTGTGCTAGCTCCGTGAAACTTGACAAAATGAAGTAGTTCTAAGTTCTATCTCTATGGTTTGTTTCCTCTTGAAGTACCCCATGCAGAGACTGGCGAAGAACACTTTCGTTTGAAAGGGGTTGCCAAGCTTCCAAAAAACTACTAGTTTGCTGAAATCTCAGCAAACATTTTTTCACCAAATCTTGATGATACTTGGTGGTAATGATCAGTTCACTAATCCCACTTGGCTGCCCAACTTTCACTGTTCTAGGTTCAAGCGTTCGTTTCCAGTAACACTTTGAATTTTTAGGTTTCACTCTGTTTTCTGTTATATAGATAGATGTGTTTGAAACTCTAAATCAAACACGGTTTGTGCTAGCTCCTTGAAACTTGACAATATGAAGTAGTTCTAAGTTCTATCTTTTGTTTTCCTCTTGAAGTACCCATGCAGAGACTGGCGAAAAACACTTTCGTTTGAAAGGGGTTGCCAACCTTCCAAAAAACTACTAGTTTGCTGAAATCTCAGCAAACATTTTTTTCACCAAATCTTGATGATACTTGGTGGTAATGATCAGTTCACTAATCCCACTTGGCTGCCCAACTTTCACTCTTCAAGGTTCAAGCGTTCGTTTCCAGTAACAGTTTGAATGTTTAGGTTTCACTCTGTTTTCTGTTATATAGATAGATGTGTTTGAAACTCTAAATCAAACACGGTTTGTGCTAGCTCCGTGAAACTTGACAAAATGAAGTAGTTCTAAGTTCTATATCTATGGTTTGTTTCCTCTTGAAGTACCCCATGCAGAGACTGGCGAAGAACACTTTCGTTTGAAAGGGGTTGCCAAGCTTCCAAAAAACTACTAGTTTGCTGAAATCTCAGCAAACATTTTTTCACCAAATCTTGATGATACATGGTGGTAATGATCAGTTCACTAAGCCCACTTGGCTGCCCAATTTTCACTCTTCTAGGTTCAAGCGTTCGTTTCCAGTAACACTTTGAATTTTTAGGTTTCACTCTGTTTTCTGCTATATAGATAGATGTGTTTGAAACTCTAAATCAAACACGGTTTGTGCTAGCTCCGTGAAACTTGACAAAATGAAGTAGTTCTAAGTTCTATCTCTATGGTTTGTTTCCTCTTGAAGTACCCCATGCAGAGACTGGCGAAGAACACTTTCGTTTGAAAGGGGTTGCCAAGCTTCCAAAAAACTACTAGTTTGCTGAAATCTCAGCAAACATTTTTTTCACCAAATCTTGATGATACTTGGTGGTAATGATCAGTTCACTAATCCCACTTGGCTGCCCAACTTTCACTCTTCTAGGTTCAAGCGTTCGTTTCCAGTAACACTTTGAATTTTTAGGTTTCACTCTGTTTTCTCCTACATAGATAGCTGTGTTTGGAACTCTAAATCAAACACGGTTTGTGCTAGCTCCGTGAAACTTGACAAAATGAAGTAGTTCTAAGTTCTATCTCTATGGTTTGTTTCCTCTTGAATTTCCCCATGCAGAGACTGGCGAAAAACACTTTCATTTGAAAGGGGTTGCCAAGCTTCCAAAAAAACTACTAGTTTGCTGAAATCTCAGCAAACATTTTTTCACCAAATCTTGATGATACTTGGTGGTAATGATCAGTTCACTAAGCCCACTTGGCTGCCCAACTTTCACTCTTCTAGGTTCAAGCGTTCGTTTCCAGTAACAGTGTGAATTTTTAGGTTTCACTCTGTTTTCTGCTATATAGATAGATGTTATTGAAACTCTAAATCAAACACGGTTTGTGCTAGCTCCGTGAAACTTGACAAAATGAAGTAGTTCTAAGTTCTATCTCTGTGGTTTGTTTCCTCTTGAAGTACCCCATGCAGAGACTGGCGAAGAACACTTTCGTTTGAAAGGGGTTGCCAAGCTTCCAAAAAACTACTCGTTTCCTGAAATCTCAGCAAACATTTTTTTCACCAAATCTTGATGATACATCTTGGTAATGATCAGTTCACTAAGCCCACTTGGCTGCCCAATTTTCACTCTTCTAGGTTCAAGCGTTCCTTTCCAGTAACACTTTGAAATTTTAGGTTTCACTCTGTTTTCTGCTATATAGATAGATGTGTTTTGAAACTCTAAATCAAACCCGGTTTTGTGCTAGCTCCGTGAAACTTGACAAAATGAAGTAGTTCTAGGTTCTATCTCTATGGTTTGTTTCCTCTTGAAGTACCCCATGCAGAGACTGGCGAAAAACACTTTCGTTTGAAAGGGGTTGCCAAGCTTCCAAAAAACTTCTCGTTTTCTGAAATCTCAGCAAACATTTTTTCACCAAATCTTGATGATACTTGTTGGTAATGATCAGTTCACTAATCCCACTTGGCTGCCCAACTTTCACTCTTCTAGGTTCAAGCGTTCGTTTCCAATAACAGTTTGAAATTTTAGGTTTCACCCTGTTTTCTGTTATATAGATAGATGTCTTTGAAACTCTAAATCAAACACGGTTTGTGCTAGCTCCGTGAAAACTTGGACAAAATGAAGTAGTTCTAAGTTTTATCTCTATGGTTTGTTTCCTCTTGAAGTACCCCATGCAGAGACTGGCGAAGAACACTTTCGTTTGAAAGGGGTTGCCAAGCTTCCAAAAACTACTCGTTTGCTGAAATCTCAGCAAACATTTTTTCACCAAATCTTGATGATACTTGGTGGTAATGATCAGTTCACTAAGCCCACTTGGCTGCCCAATTTTCACTCTTCTAGGTTCAAGCGTTCGTTTCCAGTAACACTTTGAAATTTTAGGTTTCACTCTGTTTTCTGTTATATAGATAGATGTGTTTGAAACTCTAAATCAAACACGGTTTGTGCTAGCTCCGTGAAACTTGACAAAATGAAGTAGTTCTAAGTTCTATCTCTATGGTTTGTTTCCTCTTGAAGTACCCCATGCAGAGACAGCCGAAGAACACTTTCGTTTGAAAGGGGTTGCCAAGCTTCCAAAAAACTTCTCGTTTGCTGAAATCTCAGCAAACATTTTTTCACCAAATCTTGATGATACTTGGTGGTAATGATCAGTTCACTAAGCCCACTTGGCTGCCCAATTTTCACTCTTCTAGGTTCAAGCGTTCGTTTCCAGTAACACTTTGAATTTTTAGGTTTCACTCTGTTTTCTGCTATATAGATAGATGTGTTTGAAACTCTAAATCAAACACGGTTTGTGCTAGCTCCTTGAAACTTGAGCAAATGAAGTAGTTCTAAGTTCTATCTCTATGGTTTGTTTCCTCTTGAAGTACCCCATGCAGAGACTGGCGAAAAACACTTTCATTTGAAAGGGGTTGCCAAGCTTCCAAAAAACTATTAGTTTGCTGAAATCTCAGCAAACATTTTTTCACCAAATCTTGATGATACTTGGTGGTAATGATCAGTTCACTAATCCCACTTGGCTGCCCAACTTTCACTCTTCTAGGTTCAAGCGTTCGTTTCCAGTAACAGTTTGAATTTTTAGGTTTCACTCTGTTTTCTGTTATATAGATAGATGTGTTTGAAACTCTAAATCAAACACGGTTTGTGCTATTTCCTTGAAACATGACAAAATGAAGTAGTTCTAAGTTCTATCTCTATGGTTTGTTTCCTCTTGAAGTACCCCATGAGGAGACGGGCGAAAAACACTTTCGTTTGAAAGGGGTTGCCAAGCTTCCAAAAAACTACTAGTTTGCTGAAATCTCAGCAAAGATTTTTTTCACCAAATCTTGATGATACTTGGTGATAATGATCAGTTCACTAATCCCACTTGGCTGCCCAACTTTCACTCTTCTAGGTTCAAGCGTTCGTTTCCAGTAAGAGTGTGGAATTTTTTAGGTTTTCACTCTGTTTTTCTGCTATATAGATAGATGTGTTTGAAACTCTAAATCAAACACGGTTTTGTGCTAGCTCCGTGAAACTTGACAAAATGAAGTAGTTCTAAGTTCTATCTCTATGGTTTGTTTCCTCTTGAAGTACCCCATGCAGAGACTGGCGAAGAACACTTTGGTTTGAAAGGGTTGCCAAGCTTCCAAAAAACTACTCGTTTCCTGAAATCTCAGCAAACATTTTTTCACCAAATCTTGATGATACTTGGTGGTAATGATCAGTTCACTAAGCCCACTTGGCTGCCCAATTTTCACTCTTCTAGGTTCAAGCGTTCGTTTCCAGTAACACTTTGAAATTTTAGGTTTTCACTCTGTTTTCTGCTATATAGATAGATGTGTTTGAAACTCTAAATCAAACACGGTTTGTGCTAGCTCCGTGAAACTTGACAAAATGAAGTAGTTCTAGGTTCTATCTCTATGGTTTGTTTCCTCTTGAAGTACCCCATGCAGAGACTGGCGAAAAACACTTTCGTTTGAAAGGGGTTGCCAAGCTTCCAAAAAACTTCTCGTTTTCTGAAATCTCAGCAAACATTTTTTCACCAAATCTTGATGATACTTGGTGGTAATGATCAGTTCACTAATCCCACTTGGCTTCCCAACTTTCACTCTTCTTGGTTCAAGCGTTCGTTTCCAGTAACAGTTTGAAATTTTAGGTTTCACCCTGTTTTCTGTTATATAGATAGATGTGTTTGAAACTCTAAATCAAACACGGTTTGTGCTAGCTCCGTGAAACTTGACAAAATGAAGTAGTTCTAAGTTCTATCTCTATGGTTTGTTTCCTCTTGAAGTACCCCATGCAGAGACTGGCGAAGAACACTTTCGTTTGAAAGGGGTTGCCAAGCTTCCAAAAAACTACTAGTTTGCTGAAATCTCAGCAAATATTTTTTCACCAAATCTTGATGATACTTGGTGGTAATGATCAGTTCACTAAGCCCACTTGGCTGCCCAATTTTCACTCTTCTAGGTTCAAGCGTTCGTTTCCAGTAACAGTGTGAATTTTTAGGTTTCACTCTGTTTTCTGCTATATAGATAGATGTGTTTGAAACTCTAAATCAAACACGGTTTGTGCTAGCTCCTTGAAACTTGAGCAAATGAAGTAGTTCTAAGTTCTATCTCTATGGTTTGTTTCCTCTTGAAGTACCCCATGCAGAGACTGGCGAAAAACACTTTCATTTGAAAGGGGTTGCCAAGCTTCCAAAAAACTACTAGTTTGCTGAAATCTCAGCAAACATTTTTTCACCAAATCTTGATGATACTTGGTGGTAATGATCAGTTCACTAAGCCCACTTGGCTGCCCAGTTTTCACTCTTCTAGGTTCAAGCGTTCGTTTCCAGTAACAGTGTGAATTTTTAGGTTTCACTCTGTTTTCTGCTATATAGATAGATGTGTTTGAAACTCTAAATCAAACACGGTTTGTGCTAGCTCCTTGAAACTTGACAAAATGAAGTAGTTCTAAGTTCTATCTCTATGGTTTGTTTCCTCTTGAAGTACCCCATGCAGAGACTGGCGAAGAACACTTTCGTTTGAAAGGGGTTGCCAAGCTTCCAAAAAACTACTCGTTTCCTGAAATCTCAGCAAACATTTTTTCACCAAATCTTGATGATACTTCTTGGTAATGATCAGTTCACTAAGCCCACTTGGCTGCACAATTTTCTCTCTTCTAGGTTCAAGCGTTCGTTTCCAGTAACACTTTGAAATTTTAGGTTTCACTCTGTTTTCTGCTATATAGATAGATGTGTTTGAAACTCTAAATCAAACACGGTTTGTGCTAGCTCCGTGAAACTTGACAAAATGAAGTAGTTCTAGGTTCTATCTCTATGGTTTGTTTCCTCTTGAAGTACCCCATGCAGAGACTGGCGAAAAACACTTTCGTTTGAAAGGGGTTGCCAAGCTTCCAAAAAACTTCTCGTTTTCTGAAATCTCAGCAAACATTTTTTCACCAAATCTTGATGATACTTGTTGGTAATGATCAGTTCACTAATCCCACTTGGCTGCCCAACTTTCACTCTTCTAGGTTCAAGCGTTCGTTTCCAATAACAGTTTGAAATTTTAGGTTTCACCCTGTTTTCTGTTATATAGATAGATGTCTTTGAAACTCTAAATCAAACACGGTTTGTGCTAGCTCCGTGAAACTTGACAAAATGAAGTAGTTCTAAGTTCTATCTCTATGGTTTGTTTCCTCTTGAAGTACCCCATGCAGAGACTGGCGAAGAACACTTTCGTTTGAAAGGGGTTGCCAAGC